>NC_042959.1:71336731-71636731 GCF_901001165.1 Salmo trutta | reverse complement strand
TTCAGATGAATGTCACAGAAGGTAGAGTCAAAATCAAGGCCCCAGTGAGAATTGAACTCACGACCCCTGGTTTACAAGACCACTGAGCTATGGAGCCATACACCTCTGTATGAAGAATTGGAACGCTATAAAGAACACACCCATCAGAGAGTAAAAAAAGAGACACACCTAAGTAACCAAACATGCAGGTTACCCAGTCTGGCTCCTGCAGTAAAAGCAGATTCCTTGTCATCCTTTGTTGTACATTTAATGACAAACTCTCCCAGGTCTATGTGACCCTCAGGCAGGACAGTAATACCCTCTTCCGACAACATCCGGTGAAATTGGAGAGCGCCAAATTCAAATGACAAAATCACAATATTAAACATTCATGAACATACAAGTGTCTTATATCATTTAAAAGCTTAACTTCTTGTTAATCCAACTGCGTTGTCAGATTTCAAAAAGGCTTTACGGCGAAAGCATACCATGTGATTATCTGAGGACAGCTCCCCACATCCAAATCTTTTTTTCAACCAATACATGCTTCACAAAATCACAAATAGCGATTCAATAAATCACTCACCTTTGAAGATCTTCCTCTGCTTGCAATCGCAAGGGTCCCAGCTATGCAACGAATGTTCAATTTGTTCGATAAAGTCCTTCTTTATGTCCAAAAAAGTCAGTTGAGTTGGCGCCATTGATTTCAGTAATCCACTCCTTCAACATGCATACAAAGGAATCCAAAATGCTACCGGTAAACTTCGTCCAAACAAGTCAAACAATGTTTCTATTCAATCCGCAGGTACCCTAACATGTAAATAAACGATAATATTTCAGCCGGAAAGAACGGTGTTCAATAGGAAAGGAAAATAACAAAGAGCACGCCCTCAATCACGCGCACCAAAAGCCTACTTTCCTATTGAGCTCCCTTGGAAAAAACGACTATTACTTGTTCGTTTTTCAAGAAACAAGCCAGGAACTCTGTAGAAAAACTAAGATTGTTGACATCTAGTGGAATCCATAGGTACTGCAATCTGGGAGGAATGTTTATATGTAGGCCCATAGACTTGCATTGGAAAGGCCTGTTACTTCCAAAAACAAAGGATTTCTGGGTGGATTTTCTTCTGGGTTTTTGCCTGCCATATCAATTCTGTTATACTCACAGACATTATTTTAACAGTTTAGAAACTTCAAAGTGTTTTCTATCAAATTCTACCAATTATATGCATTTCCTAGCTTCTGGGCCTGAGTAACAGGAAGTTTACTATGGGCAAGTCAGTCAGGCAGAAATTCAGAATACTGCCCCCTAGCCCTAAGAAGTTTTAATACTTTCTCAGAATTAGCCATTCTTTACTATACTGGACAAAAATATATACGCAACTCGCAACAATTGAAAAGTTTTTCCTGAGTTACAGTCAATATAAGCAAAAGTTTAAGTTCATGATATTATTCCTTCAACATGCATCACTGGTTTACATGACATCTGCTACTCCTGTCTGTAGTTTCAGCTCTTTTTAGTCATGATTAGCAGCCCAGGACAGAATTGGCAAACGTGGAATCGTATCCTCAGTTTGTTTGGCAATGTCTCTTACAGTAGTAGTTCAGCAGAGAATTATTTGCGCAGGGCAATATCATCAGTTTGTTGTCACATTTTGAACTTTCTGCTGTATAGAGCGAGAAAAATGGTAACTCCCACCCTGTGTAAAGTTTCAGATGAATGTCACAGAGGGTAGAGTCAAAATCAAAACCCCAGTGAGAATTGAACTCACGACCCCTGGTTTACAAGACCAGTGCTCTAACCACTGAGCATGTCTGTAAGAAGAATTGGAACACATCCACGCTATAAAGAACACACCCATCAGAGAGTAAAAAAAGAGACACACCTAAGTAACCAAACATGCAGGTTACCCAGTCTGGCTCCTGCAGTAAAAGCAGATTCCTTGTCATCCTTTGTTATACATTTAATGACAAACTCTCCCAGGTCTATGTGACCCTCAGGCAGGACAGTAATACCCTCTTCCGAGAACATCCGGTGAAATTGGAGAGCGCCAAATTCAAATGACAAAATCACAATATTAAACATTCATGAACATACAAGTGTCTTACATCATTTAAAAGCTTAACTTGTTAATCCAACTGCGTTGTCAGATTTCAAAAAGGCTTTACAGCGAAAGCATACCATGTGATTATCTGAGGACAGCTCCCCACATCCAAATCTTTTTTTCAACCAATACATGCTTCACAAAATTCCAAACAGCGATTAAATAAATCACTTACCTTTGAAGATCTTCCTCTGCTTGCAATCGCAAGGGTCCTAGCTACGCAACGAATGTTCGATTTGTTCGATAAAGTCCTTCTTTATGTCCAAAAAAGTCAGTTGAGTTGGCGCCATTGATTTCAGTAATCCACTCCTTCAACATGCATACAAAGGATTCCAAAATGCTACCGGTAAACTTCGTCCAAATAAGTCAAACAATGTTTCTATTCAATCCGCAGGTACCCTAACATGTAAATAAACAATAATATTTCAGCCGGAAAGAACGGTGTTCAATAGGAAAAGAAAATAACAAAGAGCACGCCCTCATTCACGCGCACCAAAAGCCTACTTTCCTGTTGAGCTCCCTTGGAAAAAACGACTATTACTTGTTCGTTTTTCAAGAAACAAGCCTGAAACTCTGTAGAAAAACTAAGATTGTTGACATCTAGTGGAATCCATAGGTACTGCAATCTGGGAGGAATTTTTATATGTAGGCCCATAGACTTGCATTGGAAAGGCCTGTTACTTCCAAAAACAAAGGATTTCTGGGTGGATTTTCCTCTGGGTTTTTGCCTGCCATATCAATTCTGTTATACTCACAGGCTTCTACTTCTAGCTTATACATACTATAAACATATTACGGACACAGTATATTTTACATTAGTCATATTTTTGGTTTTATTTTACGTCCCACCCTTCAGTTACCCTCAACCACTCCCACCAATCTCTGAAAACCATCCCATTTACTTTTTGTTAGCTGCATGTGTGACATAACTCCACCAGTTGTATTTATGATATCCTTCAACAATTATTATACAATTTGTAAAAAAAAATAAAAAATCCCAAAATAATATTTTTTTGTATCAATTAGTTGATTTGTCTTTAGCTGTAATATTTGTTGGAATAGGCCTATTTCTTCATTATTTTCTGGTGGATTAAACTGAAATTGCAACCAGCGTTCTGGCTTGTTTAAAAACAGTGATATTTTATTAAAGTAATGTCAATAAATCCTGGCTAATAAGCATTAATGGGCAGTCACTACCATCACGGGACTTGTATTAATTGTTTTATTCTGTGTTATTACAACATTCAACCCATATAATGCATAGTGCATTTCATGTTTGAAAAAATAATCGAAATCATAATCGAAAAACGTGATGTATTAATAATCGAACTGAATCCGAACCGACATCAAAAATCAGTAATTGCTCAGTGCTAGTGGACAGTATAGTTTTTAGTAGCAAGTAGGAATTACATCTCTGGTTAAATAGCGTTTTTCATCAGTATTGTTTCAGATCAAAAATGTTTGGGCGAGTTATAATTGTTAATTAAGAACAAATACAGACTATCATCATAAAGCAGTCAACACTTCAAGAAGTGTTAACTTGCAGTGGTCAGACAACCCCTTCAGTGAGTCGCCTGAAGATGGCGGTCAAACCCCACACATGATTCTGCTAGGCGCCTGTTTGGGGGAGCGTCTGGTGTTGGAATAGTTAACGTGGGGCCGTCTTGGCTTTAGTGACTTTCTTTCTTTTTTAAAAAAAGAAAAAAGAACCGACCGAGCAGCAAGAGGGGTGGGTTGCAGAACTGAACAGGACATACTGAAGGGGAAAATAGAGGGAACGCTAATGCTACAAAATATGGAGTCTTGCCCGATGTACATGTGTGTGTTTTACAATACATTGATGTAGCCAGCCAATATTTTATATTTATTTGAACAATTTTTTTGTGTGACATCTGCAATGATGAGGGTCGGGGTTTTGAGCAGGACCGCAGCGATAGTTCTCTGTCTTTTGGGATGCAATGTGTGGGAAGCGGTAACCAAAACCCTGCAAGATGACAACGCTCTAAACGGTAGGTATCTGATACAAATGGTTCACTTGGTTCAAAGTACTTGTGAGATGTTATGCCCAATATGTTCGTCTTGCTAGCTAGTTGCTTGTATAGCTAGCGATAACTTGGCGTTGATGGCTTATTATGTGCTGACTTTAGATATTTATCTGGCAACGTTAGTTAGCTTTTCAATTGGCTAGTTATATAACGTTAACGTTAATTTGGCAGGCTTTTTCAGCCACGAAACTGTATACAGCCGTTATCTCTCTGTGGTTGTTCATGTTTCATTTAGCCAAGGTATTATATCATTTGAATGGTTTGAAGTGCTTCTGTGTCTCACAACGTGTCCTCAACTGAAACAAAAACACCTCACCATCTTACCTAGCTAGATAGCTAGACCTAGCTGATATTGCATGTTGTTGGCAAGAGGCTAGCTAACGTTAGCTAGTTAGCTACTGTAGCTAACGTTAGTTGATGCTAAGTTCTTCTGCAGCCTCTCAATTGTAATGGATAATTTTGGTGCAAGCCTTAGCTAAAACATGTTTTACTTGTCCTTATTCAGATAAGGTGGAAACGTAATTTGAGCATGTTTTTATTTTATTTAATGTATCATTGTGTAATGCATTGTTTTCAGACCAGCAGTATTCCACGAGAGAGATAACGTTCATGCATTTTGTGTATGAATTTGACCACGTATGCAGTAGATTCCTCCAGACATGATTATAAGCTAGATGCTGCAGATGTGAGTGGGAGGAAGAATCTCACACACACCACCATCTCTCATAAATGAGTGAAAGGCAGTATATGACAGGTGGCTTTTGCTTCACTGCCTCTTCCTTCACAGCCTCCTGCTGAGATGGAGCTGAATTGGGGGCAGTGCTGGAAATGGTTTAGGCTGGGCCCAGCGAACCTATTTGTATCATTCTGTGGTTTTATTCATTGTTACAGACATGAGTGAAATGGCAACACACACACTTTAAAGCGTAGTTAGAATCGCTGCAGATTTATTTCATTCATCCACTCCAAAGCTTCGCTTTTTTAAAGAGAAGAGTGCTTCCAAGACTAGCCGCATCTGTTTCTCTCATTTACTCACGCACTTATTCTTACACACACACTACTTTGCTTGGAGAACTGTGCAGCTATGTGTTGTTGCTTCAGTTATTATTCTAATTTTGTTTGTTAATCATATTGCTGTGACTGAATGTGTGCGCGTAGTTGTGTGAGGCCCTAACAAACAGTAATTTATTAGACTATTTTGTGTGCCCTGTCTGTCTGTGTAACTAAATATTAAGTGTCCCCAACTATCACGTGATGTCAACACATGACGTAGGTGCCTATTAAGTTCCGTAGCGAAAACGATTGATGCCTTGTGAGCGTCTCAACTCAGTATTTTGATTGACCCCCACACTCCTCTATTTCTCTCGCTCTCTCTCTCTCTCTGACCCAGTCTAACCTTCAGACCCTCCCTGGGGCTCTTGTTGATAGGGGGGCTTCTCCTCTCCTCACGCATAGCTAGCTATATATATGGAGGCAGACAGACGACACATAGCTAGCTATATATATATGGAGGCAGACAGACGACACATGGCTAGCTATATATATGGAGGCAGACAGACGACACATAGCTAGCTATATATATGGAGGCAGACAGACGACACATGGCTAGCTATATATATGGAGGCAGACAGACGACACATGGCTAGCTATATATATATGGAGGCAGACAGACACATAATTATAGATCGAACTCTCATTACTGCAACCCATAATACACTACAACTGGGAACAGACTCACTGCAGCCAGGGCTAGAGGACAGGGTGCCAGGAAGACCAAATCATGTTGAAGAGTCTGTTTGTTTGTGTGTGCCTATGCATATGCATATGACATACTGCAATGCAGCACTCTGCTTATCCTTGGGGCCTGTGCACAGACACTACTATAACAGTGCTTTATACACACATGATCTAGCACAACATCCGTATTGGTTGAGGGATTGCTGCAACAGTTTTCCACCAGATCTATAATTTTGTAATACATATGTGTTTCTGTCAGAACGAAATCAATGACCTAATTATTGGATTAAGAGGGACTGAATAAGATCTGTGATTTTTGTTTAAGAAAGCACTAGGCAAAACACTGAATAAAGTACAGTGTCTGTTCTATACCTTCAAATTACATTTTTTTTAATCTTATTTTTCTGTCACAAAATAGATATTATAGCCTAGCTATCATCGTAACAGTAGCTATATTATTTGGAAATTCTGTACATATTTCATAGGTTTTTTTATATGATTTATTTTTATTGTTTTTTTGTTGTTGTTTTTTTTAAGGGGTGGATCAGCTTAATATTGCAGAAAGATTGTTGCTTCCATCAATGTAATTGTTTGCATCATTTCCAATCCCCCATATACTTAGTAGCAGACAATTACAGAATATATATATACTTTTTAAAGAATATACCTTTTTATTCCCACAAACCCTACCACCCTTCCCCCAATTGGAGTAAACTAATAAACACTTAGGCTTCTACCTTCAGTTTATACATCTTATACACATTTTACAGACACAATCTATTTTACAATAGTTATATTTTGTTTGTTTTTAGTCCTTCCTCTATTTCTGATGTACATATTTCATTATTTTGTATGTATTTTATTTTACAAAATGTGTATTTTTCAAAAGCTAAATGTGTGCAGATCAAGTATTGATATCATGAATTGGATTCCTGCCTGTAACTTGATGAAAATCATTGTTGTCAACAAACTAGCTAATGCTAGCTAGCAGAGAAGTTGAAGGCGCGGAGATGCCCTGATGACATCGAGCTGCCTGCCCTTGGACATGCTGACATGACCACCACCTCCGACCAGCACCTCTGCTGACCATCTAGCAGAGCTTCTAAATCCTCTCATGCCCGCGGCGGCCCATCTGCGGGAGGCTTGAGGAAGCACTCCAACTTGATCGAGCTGATCTAGCTACTTTTGTAGCCTAAATTTCTTTTTACATTACATTTTGTTGTTTATTTTGCTTAAAAAGTGCTTTGAGCTTCTGTTTGCAATGAAAAGCACTATAAAAGTTTAATCAATTATTATGATTTTTGTGTGTGTAAAATATTACTGTCCTCAGATGTTTAGTTCGTAGATTTTGTGTATTACAAATGGTTTTGTTGGAAAAAGCTATATATCCATTGTTTAGCTGGATTACCATTTTTGTATCCTGTATGTTTAACATATGAATTCAAAACATGAATTAGCCTCATGCTGTAGTGTTTGGTTAGAGTTAGGCCTAATCCCAAATGGCAAAATGGTGTGTGTGTTGACGTCACAAATGTATCATTTCTACAATTCTTTATTAAATGTCCAATGCAGCCATTTTTTTTATCTCTATCTTACTGTGATTGTTTTCCATTATAATGGTAAAAAATTAACAAAAATAGCTTTTTAGCGAAGAGCAATTTCTTAAGCAATAATTGAGCTAGGACTGTCTGGGAGTGGTCTGAGTGGGGAAGGAGAAACTGAAAACTAGCTGTTAATAACTTTATTATTGGTCTATTAAGTAATGTATCGCCTGGTGATGTTACCAGGCAGGCCAAAACTCCATTCCACCAAAACAGGCTGACGTTTTTCTTTTTTTCCAAACAGCTCTTACACTAAAATGGCACTATCATATTTTTCACAATATTATTCCAACTTTTATAGTTTGGAAATGTAATACAAAACACAGGAAAAGGTTTTGACTGCAGTGGGTCTGATTTAAAAAAAAAAAAAAAAAAAAAAATATATATATATATATATATATATATATATATATATATATATACTGCTCAAAAAAAATAAAAGGAACACTTAAACAACACAATGTCACTCCAAGTCAATCACACGTCTGTGAAATCAAACTGTCCACTTAGGAAGCAACGCTGATTGACAATACATTTCACATGCTGTTGTGCAAATGGAATAGACACCTGGTGGAAATTATAAGCAATTAGCAAGACACCCCCAATAAAGGAGTGGTTCTGCAGGTGGGGACCACAGACCACTTCTCAGTTCCTATGCTTCCTGGCTGACGTTTTGGTCACTTTTGAATGCTGGCAGTGCTTTCACTCTAGTGGTAGCATGAGACGGAGTCTACAACCCACACAAGTGGCTCAGGTAGTGCAGCTCATCCAGGATGGCACATCAATGCGAGCTGTGGCAAGAAGGTTTGCTGTGTCTGTCAGCGTAGTGTCCAGAGCATGGAGGCGCTACCAGGAGACAGGCCAGTACATCAGGAGACGTGGAGGAGGCCGTAGGAGGGCAACAACCCAGCAGCAGGACCACTACCTCCGCCTTTGTGCAAGGAGGAGCAGGAGAAGCACTGCCAGAGCCCTGCAAAATGACCTCCAGCAGGCCACAAATGTGCATGTGTCTGCTCAAACGGTCAGAAACAGACTCCATGAGGGTGGTATGAGGGCCCGACGTCCACAGGTGGGGGTTGTGCTTACAGCCCAACACCGTGCAGGACGTTTGGCATTTGCCAGAGAACACCAAGATTGGCAACTGGTGCCCTGTGCTCTTCACAGATGAAAGCAGGTTCACACTGAGCACATGACAGACGTGACAGAGTCTGGAGACGCCGTGGAGAAAGTTCTGCTGCCTGCAACATCCTCCAGCATGACCGGTTTGGCGGTGGGTCAGTCATGGTGTGGGGTGGCATTTCTTTGGGGGGCCGCACAGCCCTCCATGTGCTCGCCAGAGGTAGCCTGACTGCCATTAGGTACCGAGATGAGCTCCTCAGACCCCTTGTGAGACCATATGCTGGTGCGGTTGGCCCTGGGTTCCTCCTAATGCAAGACAATGCTAGACCTCATGTGGCTGGAGTGTGTCAGCAGTTCCTGCAAGAGGAAGGCATTGATGCTATGGACTGGCCCGCCCGTTCCCCAGACCTGAATCCAATTGAGCACATCTGGGACATCATGTCTCGCTCCATCCACCAACGCCACGTTGCACCACAGACTGTCCAGGAGTTGGCGGATGCTTTAGTCCAGGTCTGGGAGGAGAACCCTCAGGAGACCATCCTCCACCTCATCAGGAGCATGCCCAGGCGTTGTAGGGAGGTCATACAGGCACGTGGAGGCCACACACACTACTGAGCCTCATTTTGACTTGTTTTAAGGACATTACATCAAAGTTGGATCAGCCTGTAGTGTGGTTTTCCACTTTCATTTTGAGTGTGACTCCAAATCCAGACCTCCATGGGTTGATAAATTGGATTTCCATTGATTATTTTTGTGTGATTTTGTTGTCAGCACATTCAACTATGTAAAGAGAAAAGTATTTAATAAGATTATTTCTTTCATTCAGATCTAGGATGTGTTGTTTAAGTGTTCCCTTTATTTTTTTTAGCAGTGTATTTGTCACAGACTGTGTAAAACCTTGCAGTGCTACTTTTTTCTCAGTGATTGAGGTGGATATATCTCGTTTTAAAACAAAATGTGATTGTTTCATTTCAGAGACACAAACAATTTAGTGATAAGTTTCAAATAAACATGTCTGTCATTTAACAAGTCACGATTAGATGGGGGGGGGGAACACACCAATCTCTTTCAGAAGTTCTTTAAACAAAAATAAATATAATTTACCAACATTTCTGAAAATGGATAAATATTAATTTGGAATGAAACGCTTCAAATATACCTTCAAGTCAGTTTGCATTGTTTGTGTCACTGAAAGTGAAGGTTTCATATAAACCCACACAGTACCTGAGTATGTTTTCTGCAGTTCGTCCACTATGTCTGTGAGTTTCTCCACCCTAACCCAGATTGGCTTGCCATGCCCCAGAGAGACAGAACAACACCAGCACCCCTCATTCTGAAACAAGACCTCTTCAAAAACAAAGTAGTCTATCATGCTCGTTCCCCACTTCTTTATACACACAAAACCAGGAAGTGATGAAGGAAATGGAGAGTGTATGATAAATAGACCTAATAAGAGCAGAAACGGAGAGAGATGAGGAATCCCCAAAATATTAATGAGATGACTCAAAGGATTTATTTTCGTAGAACACAGAACACTGTAGTTTCCTAGTGTGCCAAGGAGGAGTTTGAAAGGTTGTGATGGTACCAAAGAATGCCCCCATCTCTACTATCCTTCAGAGTTGAGGGGATTATTCTCTCTATACTGTAATCTCTGCCTACTCATTTACTGTACTGGAATACTGATCAGGATATTTTAAAGAGAGAATTTGGTAGGTTATGTTAAAGATGTTGTGGTGGATTATCCCTATCCTATTACATTTTTGTGTGTTTGCGTTGAGCGGGGGGAGAAAAAAATCAACAGCAGGGGTTGAACCGGTACACACACCAGGAGTTAACAGTATCTAGGACCAGATCTGACAGTTTAATAACCACTAACCATGGATACCATAAGCACAACCAGTCAACCTTTGATAGGAGTAGCCCTCCATCAGAGCCGCTAGTAGCCACAGACAGAGGATGCTACTGTCCTCCTGCCATTATTATGGCTCAGTGATGATGTCCTACTCCCTCTACCTCACAGCAGGGTCTGATCAATAACATCTACACACACTCACACAAACATAATGATACACACTGGCTCTACCTCTCACACCCATACTGTCTGTCTCACACGCGCCCTGCTGCTCTGGCTGCTGTTGCTAGGGCTAATTGGTGGTAGATCTCAGCATCAGGTCAGGAAAAACTCCCTTTGATGCCTTTATCCTCCATATGGCACACAGACAGACAGACCGACCGAGAGCCTGTTACTGAGAGAACGACTGGTTTAACAGGCTTGCTGAAACACAACATTTCTCTTCCTACATGCGTGTGTGTGTGTGTGTGTGTTTTTACGATGCACTTCTTTCAGAGGGCTGTAGCCTGTTTTAAGGATGATGTCACCAGAGATTTATAGGATCAGAATGGGGAGGTGTGTGTGTGTGTGTGCCCGCCCCAGTCTCCCAGGGGAGCTGTTCAGAGTGAGCACAGCTGGTACCCTGACCTCTGTGTTGGGGGAACGCCATATTTTCACTACCCTTAAAAGACCCACTACAGTGAAACTTAAAATGTTTGTTGCAACTAGTTTGGTAAGTGATATTTTTGGGCGACCTAGATAAAGAATCTGTAGTAGTCCGTCTCCTGTAGTCTGTATCCGTCTGACCCTCTGTGTGTCACTGTGTCTGTTACCTGAATAATCATCCAGCCTGGGGAGATGGGAGTGGAGGGAGAGCATGCTCTGGGATTGGGAGACAGGGTAAGAGTGGGTGTGTCTATGTAAGGGTAAAGGATGTGTATGTACGGTAGGGGGGAGGGGCACACCCTTTCAGCCTTAATTAAGGGCCAGTGATCAGACACCACTCCCCTTATCACAGAGACAAGTGTCTGCCACAAGAGGACATGTAGATGAGAGAGGGGGTGTGTGTGTGAGGGAGGGTTTGTGAGAGGGTGTGTGTGTGTGTGTTTGTGAGAGGGGGTGTGTTTGTGAGACAGGGTGTGTTTGAGAGAGGGGGTGTGTGTGAGTGAGACAGGGTTTGTGAGAGAGGGGGTGTGTGTGAGTGAGACAGGGTTTGTGAGAGGGGGGTGAGTGAGACAGGGTTTGTGAGAGGGGGGTGTGTGAGACGGGGTGTGTGTGAGACAGGGTTTGTTACAGGGGGTGTGTGTGAGACAGGGTTTGTGACAGGGGGTGTGTGTGTGAGACAGGGTTTGTGACAGGGGGTGTGTGTCAGTGAGACAGGGTTTGTTACAGGGGGTGTGTGTGAGACAGGGTTTGTGACAGGGGATGTGTGTGTGAGACAGGGTTTGTGACAGGGGGTGTGTGAGAGGGTGTGCTTGTGTTGGTGCGTGTGCACATTAGAGGTCGACCGATTTAATCGGAATGGCCGATTTAATTAGGGCCGATTTCAAGTTTTCATAACAATCGGAAATCGGTATTTTTGGACGCCAATTTTATTATTATTATTATTATTTTTTTTTTACCTTTATTTAACTAGGCAAGTCAGTTAAGAACACATTCTTATTTTCAATGACGGCCTAGGAACGGTGGGTTAACTGCCTTGTTCAGGGGCAGAACGACAGATTTTTACCTTGTCAGCTCGGGGATTCAATCTTGCAACCTTACGGTTAACTAGTCCAACGCTCTAACCACCTGCTTTACATTGCACTCCACGAGGAGCCTGCCTGTTACGCGAATGCAGTAAGAAGCCAAGGTAAGTTGCTAGCTAGCATTAAACTTCTCTTATAAAAAACAATCAATCAGTCATAATCACTAGTTAACTACACATGGTTGATGATATTACTAGTTTATCTATCCTGTCCTGCGTTGCATATAATCGCTTAGGTACACGTTGCTCCAACCATAAACATCAATGCCTTTCTTAAAATCAATACACAAGTATATATTTTTAAACCTGCATATTTAGTTAATATTGCCTGCTAACATGAATTTCTTTTAACTAGGGAAAATGTGTCACTTCTCTTGCAAACAGAGTCAGGGTATATGCAGCAGTTTGGGCCACCTGGCTTTTTGCGAACTGTGAAGACTATTTATTTCTTCCTAACAAAGACAGCCAACTTCGCCAAACGGGGGATGATTTAACAAAAGCGCATTTGCGAAAAAAGCACAATCGTTGCACGACTGTACCTAACCATAAACATCAATGCCTTTCTTAAAATCAATACACAGAAGTATATATTTTTAAACCTGCATATTTAGCTAAAAGAATTCCAGGTTAGCAGGCAATATTAACCAGGTGAAATTGTGTCATTTTGTGTTCATTGCACGCAGAGTCAGGGTATATGCAACAGTTTGGGCCGCCTGGCTCGTTGCGAACTAATTTGCCAGAATTTTACGTAAATATGACATAACATTGAAGGTTGTGCAATGTAACAGGAATATTTAGACTTAGGGATGCCACCCGTTTGATCAAATACGGAACGGTTCCGTATTTCACTGACAGGAAAAACGTTTTGTTTGAGATGATAGTTTCCGGATTCTACCATTTTAATGATCAAAGGCTCATATTTCTGTGTGTTATTATGTTATAATTAAGTCTGTGATTTGATAGAGCAGTCTGACTGAGCGATGGTAGGCACCAGCAGGCTCGTAAGCGTTCATTCAAATAGCACTTTCGTGCGTTTGCCAGCAGCCCTTCGCAATGCATTGTGCTGTTTATGACTTCAAGCCTGTCAACTCCCAAGATTAGGCTGGTGTAACCGATGTGAAATGGCTAGCTAGTTAGCCGGGTGCGCGCTAATAGCGTTTCAAACGTCACTCGCTCTGAGACTTGGAGTAATTGTTTCCCTTGCCCTGCATGGGTAACGCTGCTTCGAGGGTGGCTGTTGTCGATGTGTTCCTGGTTCGATCCCAGGTAGGAGCGAGGAGAGGGACGGAAGCTTTACTGTTACACTGGCAATACTAAAGTGCCTATAAGAACATCCAATAGTCAAAGGTATATGAAATACAAATCGTATAGAGAGAAATAGTCCTATAATTCCTATAATAACTACAACCTAAATCTTCTTTCCTGGGAATATTGAAGACTCATGTTAAAAGGAACCACCAGCTTTCATATGTTCTCATGTTCTGAGCAAGGAACTTAAACGTTAGCTTTTTTTACATGGCACATATTGCACTTTTACTTTCTTCTCCAACACTTTGTTTTTGCATTATTTAAACAAAATTGAACACGTTTCATTATTTATTTGAGGCTAAATTGATTTTATTGATGTATTATATTAAGTTAAAATAAGTGTTCATTCAGTATTGTTGTAATTGTCATTATTACAAATAAAAAAAATAGTCTGATTAATCGGTATCGGCTTTTTTTGGTCCTCCAATAATCAGTATCGGTATCGGCGTTGAAAAATCATAATCGGTCGACCTCTAGTGCACATATACGGCACAGGAGTAAGTAGATAGTGTAATAGCAGAGAGATGAGGAAGGTGTGTGTCTTGAGTTGATGAAATGAATTGCTCCTCTGTAGGTGACTGTACTAGACTGAGCTCCTACTTATTTCACTGATGAAGTATAGCTAAAGTATCCTTGTTAGCTGTTAGCACACATTACTGTTGTTTACATAACCTGCCAGACCAGACATTTATTTAGTGTTGGTACCAAGTCACCGTTAAGCTGTTAGCCAAGCTCCTTTATGAAACAAGCTGAAATGTGCTTGTGTGTGTGTGTGCGCATACTCTGTTTTTAAAGGTCTAGCTCTCTTTTTCTGGTTGTCCTTTCTCTCTGTCTCTCTGTCTCACTCACTCACACCGTTTGACTCATGCACAGTGCCTTTCGCCACAGTGGTAAAGGTTAGCGTTCTGTCCTGGGTAAAGGTGAGTGTTACCTTGCCAAGGTTAACTCACGTTCACTGAAACTAAAGTGTTCTAAATACTTGGATTTCTCTTGTGAAACTTGGGGTTTCACCATCTGTCTCCCATTCCAGAATACCCCTGTCTGTGTATTTGCGGTGCGTGCAGCTACCACTTTGTGTAGCGGTTGGCAATGATGCTAATGAAAACAGTCTTCTGGTAGATGGAAAGGCTCCCAAAAAACTTCTCAATGAAATGTTAACTACAAAGTAGCCTATGCTTCCGTGGCAGAATATCAGGATTATCTAAAACTCCAGTGTTCATTTAGTAAATTGTAATTATTTCGCTACTATGGCCTATTTATTGCCTTACCTACTTACTCCATTTGCACACACTGTATATAGATTTTTCTATTGTGTTATTGACTGTACTTTTGTTTATCCTATGTGTAACTCTGTGTTGTTGTTTTTGTCACACTGCTTTGCTTTATCTTGACCAGGTCGCAGTTGTAAATGAGAACTTGTTCTCAACTGGCCTACCTGGTTAAATAAAGTTGGAATATTATATATATTTTTAAATTCAACAGATTTTATAGGGCCCTAACAAAGGTCTAGCCTAGATAAGCTTGGCCAGTGTGGGTATTCCACTTGAGAGACTGGGTTGTTGCTCTGTCCCAGTTTAGCTTTGGCACTGCATGAACTAGGTGTGTGTGTGTGTGTGTGTGTGTGTGTGTGTGTGTGTGTGTGTGTGTGTGTGTGTGTGTGTGTGTGTGTGTGTGTGTGTGTGGCCAGCTTTACAATGCTCTGCTATCCAACAGAGTTAATGGTTTAATGGAAGTATGTTATTCAACAGTTTCCAGGAAAGTGTATGACAGTAATAAAGGAGATGTGTGCTCAGAGATTTCCTTCCTCAGGCATCAAGAAACAGCGAAAGGGCCCATTGTTTTGACAGAGCCTCGCTATTGTCTGGTAACCAGGAAATATGCTTTTGGCTGTTAACTGCCAATGTCAAATGTGACTGAGTCAGAAAGCTTATCCTGACTCCTGTATGGACTACTGTGTGTATATATATACAGTTGAAGTTGGAATTTTACATACACCTTAGCCAAATACATTTAAACTCAGTTTTTCACAATTCCTGACATTTAATCCTAGTCAAAATACCCTGATTTAGGTCAGTTAGGATCACGACTTTATCTTAAGAATGTGAAATGTCAGAATAATAATAGAGAATTATTTATTTCAGCTTTTAATTCTTTCATCACATTTCCAGTGGGTCAGAAGTTTACATACACTCAATTAGTGTTTGGTAGCATTACCTTTAAATTGTTTAACTTGGGTCAAATGTTTCAAGTAGCCTTCCACAAGCTTCCCACAATAAGTTGAGTTTTTTTTCCCATTCCTCCTAACAGAGCTGGTGTAACTGAGTCAGGTTTGTAGGCCTCCTTGCTCGCACACGCTTTTTCAGTTCTGCCCACAAATTTTCTACAGGATTGAGGTCAGGGCTTTGTGATGGCCACTCCAATACCTTGACTTTGTTGTCCTTAAGCCATTTTGCCACAACTTTGGAAGTATGCTTGGGGTCGTTGTCCATTTGGAAGACCCATTTGCGACCAAGCTTTAACTTCCTGACTAATGTCTTGAGATGTTGCTTCAATATATCCACAGAATGGTCTTACCTCATGATGCCATCTATTTTGTGAAGTGCACCAGTCCCTCCTGCAACAAAGCACCCCCACAACATGATGCTGCCACCCTCGTGCTTCACGGTTGGGATGGTGTTCTTCGGCTTGCAAACCTCCACCTTTTTCCTCCAAACATAATGATGGTCATTATGGCCAAACAGTTCTATTTTTGTTTCATCAGACCAGAGGACATTTCTCCAAAAAGTATGATCTTTGTCCCCATGTGCAGTTGCAAACCATAGTCTGGCTTTTTTATGGCGGTTTTGGAGCAGTGGCTTCTTCCTTTCTGAGATGCCTTTCAGGTTATGTCGATATAGGACTCGTTTTACTGTGGATATAGATACTTTTGTACCTGTTTCCTCCAGCATCTTCACAGGGTCCATTGCTGTTGTTCTGGGATTTATTTGCACTTTTCGCACCATAGTACATTTCGCACCAAAGTAGTAAAGATATCTCTAGGAGACAGAACGCATCTCCTTCCTGAGCGGTATGACGGCTGCGTGGTCCCATGGTGTTTATACTTGCGTACTATTGTTTGGACAGATGAACGTGGTACCTTCAGGCGTTTGGAAACTGCTCCCAAGGATGAACCAGACTTGTGGTCTACAATTTTTTTTATGAGGTCTTGGCTGATTTCTTTTGATTTTCCAATGATGTCAAGCAGAGTCACTGAGTTTGAAGGTAGGCCTTGAAATACGTCCACAGGTACACCTCCAGTTGACTCAAATTATGTCAATTAGCCTATCAGAAGCTTATAAAGCCATGACATCATTTTCTGGAATTTTCCAAGCTGTTTAAAGGCACAGTCAACTTAGTGTATGTAAACTTCTGACCCACTGGAATTGTGATACAGTGAATTATAAGTGAAATAATCTGTCTGTAATCAATTGTTGGAAACATGACTTGTGACATGCACAAAGTTGCTATCCTAACCGATATGCCAAAACTATAGTTTGTTAACAAGAAATTTGTGGAGTGGTTGAAAAACGAGTTTTAATGACTCCAACCTAAGTGTATGCAAACTTCCGACTTCAACTCTATATGCCTAGGCTATATCATAGGCTCTGTTCTAGGATTCATTTTCTGTTGGACTGGACATTGATACGCTTCATTCGGCTAAGTTGGTTCATTTTCAGATAAAATGGGACTCATTAGAGATTGAAGGCCAACTAATTACAGACAATTAGAGTGACGAGCCTGAGTCTGTGTGGTGCATGCTTACCAGTGGTGGAAAAAGTCCCCAATAGTCATACTTGAGTAAAAGTAAAGATACTTTCATAGAAGATGACTCAAGTAAATGTGAAAGTCACCCAGTAAAATACTACTTGAGTAAAAGTATTTGGTTTTAAATACACTTAAGTATCAAAAGTAAAAATATAAATCCTTTAAAATTCCTTATATTAAGCGAACCAGACGGCACAATTTTCTTATTTTTTAAATTTACAGATAGCCAGGGGCACAGTACAACACAGAGACATCATTTACAAATGAAGAATTTGTGTTTAGTGAGTCTGCCAGATCAGAGGCAGCAGGGATGATGACAAAGGATGGTCTCTTGATAAGTGTGTGAATTGGACCATTTTCATGTCCTGCTAAGCATTCAAAATTGTAATGAGTACTTTTGGGTGTCAGTCAAAATGTGTGGAGTAAAAGGTATGTTATTTTCTTTGGGAATGTAGTGAAGTAAAAGTTACCCCAAAGAAGTAGTACTTTCAAATATTTAAAAAAAAACGTATCTTACTTTACATCACCGACACTTACTTAGCCATGTGTGTAACTCTCACACTCTCTCTGTGTAGAGGTGACTCTGAAGGTTCACCTGAGTGATGCCAGCACCCACCAGCCCCTGGGCGGAGCAACCATCGAGCTCTTCGCCAACCACACCCCTGTAACCACAGAGACTTCTGCTGCTGACGGCAATGCCTACCTGCGTTTTCCCTACCGCCTTGGAACCCTCCTGGTTGTCACAGCGTCCAGACAGGGCTACGTGCCAAATTCTGCCCCCTGGAGACCCACCAGACTGCCCGGTAGGTCAAAGTAGTAAATTCTACTGTGTGTGTGTGTGTGTGTGTGTGTGTGTGTGTGTGTGTGTTTGTGAACAATCTGAAAGTGGTGTGCGAGGATAATGAGGGTGCACCATTACAGCTTTATTATAATAAGTGACCACCCCCATTATCCTCACATAACACTTTCAGATTGTTCACACACACAGGCTTATCAGCACTGGACAATTTAGGAGTGACAGAGAGAGGAAAGGAGGAGTGACAGAGAGAGGAAAGGAGGGGTGACAGGGAGTCAATGCTGAGTCAATGCTATTTAGACAGGGAGTCAATTTTGACACCAGTGTCTCTTTATTTAGATAGGGAGTCAATGCTGAGACCAAGGTCTCTATTTAGACAGGGAGTCAATGCTGAGACCAAGGTCTCTATTTAGACAGGGAGTCAATGCTGAGACCAAGGTTTCTTTATTTAGACAGGGAGTCAATGCTGAGACCAGTGTCTCGTTATTTAGACAGGGAGTCAATGCTGAGACCAAGGTCTCTTTATTTAGACAGGGAGTCAATGCTGAGACCAAGGTTTCTATTTAGACAGGGAGTCAATGCTGAGACCAAGGTCTCTTTATTTAGACAGGGAGTCAATGCTGAGACCAAGGTCTCTATTTAGACAGGGAGTCAATGCTGAGACCAAGGTCTCTTTATTTAGACAGGGAGTCAATGCTGAGACCAAGGTCTCTATTTAGACAGGGAGTCAATGCTGAGACCAAGGTCTCTTTATTTAGACAGGGAGTCAATGCTGAGACCAAGGTCTCTATTTAGACAGGGAGTCAATGCTGAGACCAGTGTCTCTTTTATTTAGACAGGGAGTCAATGCTGAGACCAGTGTCTCTTTTATTTAGACAGGGAGTCCATGCTGAGACCAGCGTCTCTTTATTTAGACAGGGAGTCAATGCTGAGACCAGCGTCTCTTTATTTAGACAGGGAGTCAATGCTGAGACCAGCGTCTCTTTATTTAGACAGGGAGTCAATGCTGAGACCAAGGTCTCTTTATTTAGACAGGGAGTCAATGCTGAGACCAAGGTCTCTATTTAGACAGGGAGTCAATGCTGAGACCAAGGTCTCTATTTAGACAGGGAGTCAATGTCTCTCTTCCAGGTGAGCCCTGGATAGCACCACAATGCACATCAAAATACAATAAACACATTAAACTACACATTCATATACACATTATTATACACAACAATACACGAAAAGCAAAACACAATGATAAAAAACAGACACATTCTTCTGTAAAAAGGTCCCCTAACAGCCGTCTGACATGACCTAGAGGCACCAATTCCTCCCATTTTAAAGTGTATTGTAGATCATTCCACACGTAAGGTGCAAGGATATTAAAGATACACTTCTCCTTAATGCAACCGCTGTGTCAGATTTCGAAAAAGCTTTACCGAAAAAGCACACCATGCAATAATCTGAGTACGGCGCTCAGACACAAAAACATGCCATACAATATATCCGCCATGTTGAAGTCAACAATAGTCAGAAATAGCATTATAAATATTCACTTACCTTTGATGATCTTCATCAGAATGCACTCCCAGGAATCCCAGTTCCACAATAAATGTTTTTGTTCGATAAAGTCCATCCTTTATGTCCAAATACCTCCTTTTTGTTCGCGCCTTCAGTTCACAAACCAAATTCACGACGCGCAGGTCAGACGAAAATTCAAAAAATTCCATTACAGTTCGTAGAAACATGTCAAACGATGTATAGAATCAATCTTTAGGATGTTTTTATCATAAATCTGCAATAACGTTTCAACCGGAGAAATCCTTTGTCTTCAGAAATGCAATGGAATTGAGCTACCTCTCACGTGAGCGCGCATGGCTGAGGCTCATGCCCTGCTGGCAGTCCTCTCACTCAATGAGCTCTTATTCTCCCCCACTTCACAGTAGAAGCCTCAAACAAGGTTCTAAAGACTGTTGACATCTAGTAGAAGCCTTAGGAAGTGCAAAATGACCCCACAGACACTGTAGTTTGGATAGGCAATCACTTGAAAAACTACAAACCACTTCCTGTTTGGATTTTTTTCTCAGGTTTTTGCCTGCCATATGAGTTATGTTATACTCACAGACATCATTCAAACAGTTTTAGAAACTTCATTGTGTTTTCTATCCGAATCTACTTATAATATGCATATCTTAGTTTCTAGGAGTGAGTAGCAGGCAGTTTACTCCGGGCACGTCAGTCATCCAATCTACTCAATACTTCCACCATCCATAAGAAGTTAAAGGCTGATTTACCTAACACTCTAGACACCAAAGTAGTCTCCAGAGTTAACCAACCCTGTGAACAGGTTTAAGAACTTGTCATTTTAAGTCTTACTAGTGATGTTAGCCAAGGTAAGTTGGGGGTTTGTGGAGCAGGGCTTTGTAAACAAAAAGACTGTAGTGATCTACAGAGAACCTGTTGGTGAAGAATACAGTGTTGAGTAATTAAACTGTCTCCTGTGATAAAATGAAGGGCGCTATGAAAAACACCATCCAAGGCTTTAATAGTAGAGGCAGGTCACAGAGAATGGAAAAGGGAAATTTAGAGATTTAAACTAGTCAAGTAAGATCTTCAAACAAATGTTTTTCTACAAACCACAATGCTAGAAAATAAAGAAACCACTAGGTCTAGAATATGTCATGAAGTTGAGAGGAAAACCAAAATTCAATAGTTTACCTTTTATTAGTGAGAATAAAAATGAGCCACAGGTGGGTTATTGTGATGAATAAATTAGTGACTGTGGTGGGTCCCATGTGGCTCAGTTGGTAGAGCATGGTGCTTGCAACGCCAAGCGTCTGCTGAAATGTAAAAATGACTGAAATGTGTGTGTATTCCAGTGTTTTCCTCTCTCAGTCTGGAGATGCTACCAGAGAGAGCTGCCACTCTGATGGTGTATGAAGACCTGATACACATTAACTCTGGATCTCAAGGTGAGAGAGAGTGTACTTAGACACTGTCCCTGGCCCAGTGACCTCACACACATTAATAATGAAAGATGTCCACCCCATTAAAACATCTCTAATGAAAGACACACACACACACACACACACACACACACACACACACACACACACACACACAGAGGCAGCATGTGTCCTCTGTTCCTCCGTCAATCAGTCAGGAGCAATTACATTAGATAAGATTAAATTACATGTGATCCTATAACATGTATCTTTGTCTGCCGTGTGTCTGATCAGTGTGCTTGTTTTGCTATGTGTGTGTGTGTGTTCGTCTTCAATAACCACACTCATTTAGAGTGTCCCATACCATCTGCTCTTCTCCAGCTCTGCCATCCTCTCTGAGGGAGGTTCTGCTGCTGCTACTCCTTTAAATCTTGCTGAGTTTTGTGTGTCTGTCCTCCAGGAGGGCAGGATAATCATGCTATGGTCTGGTGCATACAGTGGCCCCCCTCCACACACAGCGTGTTATATCATGGTATTTTGAACCTGGAAGCCCAGGGGAGAAATAAACCTTGTCATGTGGCAGGAGGAGAGAGAATGAAAAGAGAAGGGGGAAGAGAGGGGGTGGGGAGAATGGGGATGAGGGGAAGAGAGGGGATGAGGGAAAGGGGGAAGAGAGGGAAAGGGGGAAGAGAGGGAAAGGGGGAAGAGAGGGGGTGGGGAGAATGGGGATGAGGGGAAGAGAGGGGATGAGGGAAAGGGGGAAGAGAGGGAAAGGGGGAAGAGAGGGAAAGGGGGAAGAGAGGGGATGGGGAAGAGAGTGGATGAGGGAAAGGGGGAAGACAGGGGATGAGGTAAAGGGGGATGAGGGAAAGGGGGAGAGGCGGGGAAAGACGGGGATGGGGAGGGGATGGGGAGAACGGGGGAAGAGAGGGGAAGGGAAGAGGGAATGGGGCGAGAAGGGAAGAGAGACGGGGGGAAGAGGGGATAGGGAGAAGCGGGGGAAAAGAGAGGGGATGGGGAGAAGGCGGGAAGAGCGGGGATGGAGAGAAGGGGAAAGAGAGGGGATGGCGAGAAGGGGGGAAGAGAGGGGGAAGGGTGCAATGTCCATTATAGAGGGAAGAAAAGATAGGGAACTCTTAGGAGGGGATGAGGATTGGCACAGGAACCCCCCCCCCCCCCCCCCCACACACACACACACACACATGCTCTGCTACATCTCACACTGTGTCCAAGCTGTTACCTAGAACTAACTCCTCTCCATTTTGTTACTCCAGTCCTGTTGATGTGATTATATCCCAGACCACCTCTAATACTGGACGTTCAGATCAATACCAGACCTCCTTTAATACTGGATGTTCAGATCAATACCAGACCTCTAATACTGGACGTTCAGATCAATACCAGACCTCTAATACTGGACGTTCAGATCAATACCAGACCTCCTCTAATACTGGACGTTCAGATCAATACCAGACCTCCTCTAATACTGGACGTTCAGATCAATACCAGACCACCTCTAATACTGGACGTTCAGATCAATACCAGACCTCCTCTAATACTGGACGTTCAGATCAATACCAGACCACCTCTAATACTGGACGTTCAGATCAGTACCAGACCACCTCTAATACTGGACGTTCAGATCAGTACCAGACCTCCTCTAATACTGGACGTTCAGATCAGTACCAGACCTCCTCTAATACTGGACGTTCAGATCAGTACCAGACCTCCTCTAATACTGGACGTTCAGATCAGTACCAGACCTCCTCTAATACTGGACGTTCAGATCAATACCAGACCTCCTCAAATACTGGACGTTCAGATCAATACCAGACCTCCTCAAATACTGGACGTTCAGATCAATACCAGACCTCCTCTAATACTGGACGTTCAGATCAATACCAGACCTCCTCTAATACTGGATGTTCAGATCAATACCAGACCTCCTCTTATACTGGACGTTCAGATCAATACCAGACCTCCTTCAACACTGGACGTTCAGATCAATACCAGACCTCCTTCAACACTGGACATTCAGATCAATACCAGATCAGGTGTACTGGAGGCAGAGGATACACAGAGCTAGAGAAAACACACAGGCACGGCTGCAGCGGTGTCTCATTGCCCAGGAATGTACACTCACCACAGTGGAAACACTATGACATCATCGCGAAGCCCCACTATACAAACTTCTCTTTAACACACACAGTCTTATTTAACTAACCTTGTGGGGACACAATTGATTCCCATTCTAAATCCTAATTTCCTTAACCCCTAACCATACCCCAACACCTTCTCCTAACCCACAACCCCTTACCCCAATACTAACACTAATTCTAACCTTAATCTAAACCCCCTAGAAATAGTATTTTTCGTTGGTCTAATTTTTGTTTTTGTTTACTCTTCTTGTAGTTAAACATGTCCGCGAGCGCGCACACACACAGTCTTGTTTAACTAACCTTGTCGGGACACACAATTGATTCCCATTCAAAATCCTATTTTCCCTAACCTTACAACAAAACCTAAACCTAACCCACAACCACTTACCCCAATTCTAACACTAACACTGACACTAATTCTATCCTTACCCTAAACCCCCTAGAAATATTTTTGTTGTTGTTGGTCGATTAAACATGTCCACACACACAGCTATGTCTTACTATACTTGTGAGGACTTTTTGGGGACCAACAACTGAGTCCCATTCAAAATCCTATTTTCTCTAACCCCTAAACCTAATCCTAACTCCTAAACCTAACCCCTAGTTCTAGCCCTGAACCTAATCCCTAAGCCTAAAATAGCCTTTTTACAAGTGAGGACCAGCAAAATGTTGGTTTACTATTCTCTTGAGGACTTCTGGTACTCGCAAGCAATGTTCCCTCAAAGCTGCGCGCAGTAGCCCTGAGACCACGCAGCTCCCGCGGGACTGCCTCACAGAAGAAATATCAGCCCACGGAGAGAAGAACGAGATTGAACTTCACTCAACTTTCTAGAGCAGTGGTCACCAACCGGTCAATCAAGATGGATCTCCAAGGCATCCCTAGTCAATCTCTAAACATTTCTGTAAAAAACCCAACGATAAAGCCCTGCGTTTCTATAATTTTTTGGTCTTCGGTTATTGGCGGTAGCTGCACCCGATTCAGCTGCCCTGCACTCTGGGCAGGCCAACTGTTGCCATTTTGAAACATTTCATGTGTCTGAAGGTACAAACTCTTCCTTCCCGGAGAGCAAATCAAGTGCACTATAGGCCTACCGCTGGCCAATAGGATGGCTCAGATGACCGTGTCTGCAGTACAAGAAAGCTACAGCAAAGATTTCAGAACATTGAAAACCATGACTGGAGAGAAACTGTCAACGAATACAGCAAAGAACTGCTGTTTTTATGATTAACTTCATGTTTAAGTTCTTATTCAGCACTGTCAACACTTTGTATTCAACACTTTTATAAGCCATAAAATGCCCTTTTCTCATATTTCCAATCAGCTCTGCAACAAGCAGTGCAGCAGTAATGAATGAGTAGGACATTGTATCCATAGGCTTGCGTTATTATTAGCGGCTTGGGTCTTTTTTAATATCAAGGAATATTTCACTTTCTCTGGTCATAGGAGTAACAACATGAATTTGTGCATGAGGCAGAAATAATGCGGTGCGACTTGAGTTTCGCCAACAGCTGGAAGAAGGTGTCACTTTTTGGTCAGTGTCAGTGGAGGAAAGGGAGAGCGGAGGGATGTTGAGAGGCAGACCCTCAGTCTGCTGCTCTCTCCCTCTGCTGAGACTGACCATCAGCCCAGTAAAATAAAAATAAAAAGCAAATTATTTAAATGTATGCTCACTCAGCTGTGCCTCACAAGTAATACAACAACAGATCTATTACCGGTGTGATCATACAGCCTACCTCAAATGTTTTAATATAAAAAAAATTAAATGTTCCGAACAACAATGCATTGGCAGGGAAATTCAAGCAAAGCCAGTATGCGGTGATAATGTATTGGGCCTGTAGCTTACTGCACAAACCTCATTGCTACAGTACTGTTTTTAATTGGTTAATGTTTCATAGAAAAAAAGTTTAGCCTATTTTTTTTTATTTTTTTTGAGCAGTAGATCTTGGCTTGCATTCTGACTCAGAAAGGGATCTTGACTCAGAAAAGGTTGGTGGCTACTGTTCTAGAGTTTTCCTTAACTTCTATGGGCTAGGTGGGACACAGCCAGTGAAATATCAGGGCGGCAAATTCAAAAACAACAAAATGTCATAATTCAACTTTCTCAAACATACAACTATTTTACACCTTTTTAAGGATACACTTCTCCTTGATGAAACCACATTGTCCGATTTTCAAAAAGGCTTTACAGCGAAAGCAAAACATTAGATTATGTTAGGAGAGTACATAGACAAATAATCACACAGCCATTTTCCAAGCAAGGACAAGTGTCAATAAAACCCAAAACACAGCTAAATGAAGCACTAACCTTTGACGATCTTCATCAGATGACACTCCTAGGACATTATGTTACACAATACATGTATGTTATGTTCGATAAAGTTCATATTTATATCCAAAAACAGCATTTTACATTGGCGCGTGATGTTCAGAAAATGTATTCCCACCAAAACGTCCGGTGAATGTGCACATCAATTTACAAAAATACTCATCATAAACGTTGACAAAATATATAACTATTTAAAGAATTATAGATAGACTACCCCTGGATGCAGCTGCTGTGTCAGATTTTAAAATAGCTTTATGGAGAAAGCACATTTATCAATATTCTGAGTACATAGCTCAGCCATCACGGTGAGCTATTCAGACACCCGCCAAGTTCGGGGCAACCTAAACTCAGAATTAGTATTAGAAATATTCTCTTACCTTTGCTGATCTTCGTCAGAATGCACTCCCAGGACTGCTACTTCCACAAGAAATGTTGTTTTTGTTCGAAATAATCCATATTTATGTACAAATACCTCTGTTTTGTTTGTGCGTACAGATCACTTATCCAAAGGCATAACGCGCGAGCGCGGAACGAGAGACGAAAAGTCAAAATGTTCCATTACCGTAGAAGCATGTCAAACGCTGTTTAAAATCAATCTTTATGGTATTTTTTACGTAAAATTGCGATAATATTCCAACCGGACAATAGCGTATTCATTCAAGAAGAAAAAGAAGGAACGGCGTGCTCACGTGACCGCGCATATCCAATCCCTTTGTTGCCAGGCAGACCACTCAGTAACTGAGCTCCTATACTCTGCCCAGTGACAGGAAAAGGCTCAAACCACTTTCTGAAGGCTTTAGACAGCCAATGGAAGCCTTAGGAAGTGCAACGTCACCCCACAGACACTGTAGCTTCGATAGAGAATCAAAAGAAGAACTACAATTCTCAGACTTTCCACTTCCTGCTTATATTTTTCTCAGGTTTTTGCCTGCCATATGAGTTCTGTTATACTCACAGACACCATTCAAACCGTTTTAGAAACTTCAGAGTGTTTTCTATCCAAATCTACTAATAATGTGCATATTCTAGTTTCTGGGCCAGAGTAGTAACCTGTTTAAATTGGGTACGTTTTTCATCCGGCCATGAAAATACTGCCCCCTAGCCCAAACAGGTTAACACTATCACAGTTTCCCTTTACTGTGGCAATTTTGATCGAATCAAGGCAATATTTGCCACTTTCAATGCAACATACTGAAACAAAATTTGGTTGTAGGCAGAAGCCATCAGAGTAGGATTCTATTGCATTGACATGCACGACTCAGCCCGTAATCTACACAGACTGGTGCAGCATAACCAATCAGAGCTGCAGTAGGCCTATATGCAAATAGACCATTGCCATATATGGATCTGTGCCATTTACTTTGAATTGGACTGTGTTTACAGCATGAGCGGTTGTGAGTAGATGCGCTTGTTTTGAGATCAAAGCGAGAGCTGCATGTAGCCACGTGTGCACATTTTGTTCATATCCTTTGCTAGTTCCATTCTTTTAGTTTGAGATTTGTGTGTATTGTGAATTGTTAGATACTACTGAACTATTGGAGTTAGGAACACAAACATTTCGCTACACCTGCAATAACATCTGCTAAACATGTGTATGTGACCAATAAAATTGAATTTGATTTTAATCAGTGAGATATTAGTCCAGTTATAGTTTGTTTGTAGTCGCCTAAACATACCTCGGCCTAAACATCAGTGCCACAGGTAACTTCCACAAAGCTGTGAACGATCTGAGAAACAAGAAGGGCTTTCTATGCCATCAAAAGGAACATACAATTCGACATACCAATTAGGATCTGGCTAAAAATACTTGAATCAGTTATAGAATCCAAAAATTCACAAAATGGGACAAACACCAAATTGAGAGACTGCATGCAGAATTCTGTAAAAATATCCTCAGTGTACAACGTAAAACACCAAATAATGCATGCAGAGCAGAATTAGGCCAATGCCCGCTAATTATTAAGATCCAAAAAAGAGCCGTTAAATTCTACAACCACCTAAAAGAAAGCGATTCCCAAACCTTCCATAACAAAGCCCTCACCTACAGAGAGATTAACCTGGAGAAGAGTCCCTTAAACAAGCTGGTCCTGGGGCTCTGTTCACAAACACAAACAGACCCCACAGAGCCCCAGGACAGAAACACAATTAGACACAACCAAATCATGAGAAAACAAAAAGATAATTACTTGACACATTGGAAAGATTTAACAAAAAAACAGAGCTAACTAGAATGCTATTTGGTTCTAAACAGAAAGTACATAGTGGCAGAATACCTGACTACTGTGACTGACCCAAACTTAAGCAAAGCTTTGACTATGTACAGACGCAGTGAGCATAGCCTTGCTATTGAAAAAGGCTGCTGTAGGCAGACCTGGCTCTGAAGAGAAGACCTGCTATGTGCACACTGCCCACAAAATGAGGTGGCAACTGAGCTGCACTTCCTAACCTCCTGCCAAATGCATGACCATATTAGAGACACTTATTTCCCTCAGATTACACAGACCTACAAAAAATGTGAAAACAAACCCAATTTTGGTAAACTTCCATATCTATTGTGTGAAATACCACATTGTGCAATCACAGCAGCAAGATGTGACCTGTTGCCACAAGAAAAGGGCAACCAGTGAAGAACAAACACCATTGTAAATACAACCCATATTTATTTATTTTCCCTTTGTACTTTAACTATTTGCACATAATGAACTTTTGTGAGTGTAATGTTTATTGTTCATTTTTGTATTGTATTATTTTACTTTTGTTTATCTATTCCACTTGCTTTCGCAATGTGAACATATTTCTCATGCCAATAAAGCCCTTAGAGAGAGGCAGTGAGAGACAGAGAAAGAAAGCGGGAGGCAGTGAGAGAGAAAGAGGGAGAGAGAGAGAGGAAGGGTGGCAGAGGGAGATGGAAGGAACCGATTGAGTAAAAGAGAAAAACCATTAGAAAGTTGAGATTTAATATGGAGGAGTAAAAACAGAGTGATAAGAGAGTGAGAGGAGAGAAGGCCAGCATTCATATGGCGTTCATCACACATCTTCCAGACATTCATTTGACAAGCTGCATTAAAAAGGGTTACAGGGGAGATGGACACTAAGGAACAGTGGATCTAAGTGTGTGAGTGGTTCCTGACCCCCCCCTTTCCTCCCCAGGATCGAGGGGTCAGTCCTGGGTTCAGTTCCAGCGTCGAGCCCTGAGCCTCCCTCCCAACTCGTCCTACAGCAATCTCACTGCCCTGCTGACTGTGGCCAACAACCCCAGCCACATCCAGCACTTCCCCTACCTACAGGGCCTGGGGGGCAACGGAACAGGTACCTCCACTGGGACAGACTGGGACCAGACTTAGGTGGAATACACTCTTGGTACCATTCCATTGGTGCCGTTGTATCCGGCAAACTAAATCAATTATTTGAAAGTATTTGACATGTGGATGGGGTGAAGGAAGGAGGGGGATGAAGGGTGGGAGGGATGGAAGAGATGAGGGGTGGGTGGGGTGAAGGAAGGAGGGGGATGAAGGGTGGGAGGGATGGAAGAGATGAGGGGTGGGTGGGGTGAAGGAAGGAGGGGGATGAAGGAGGGGTGGGTGGGGTGAAGGAAGGAGGGGGATGAAGGGTGGGTGGGAGGGATGGAAGAGATGAGGGGTGGGTGGGGTGAAGGAAGGAGGGGGATGAAGGGTGGGTGGGAGGGATGGAAGAGATGAGGGGTGGGTGGGGTGAAGGAAGGAGGGGGATGAAGGGTGGGTGGGTGGGAGGGATGGAAGTGATGAGGGGTGGGTGGGGTGAAGGAAGGAGGGGGATGGAAGAGATGAGGGGTGGGTGGGGGATGAGGGGTGGGTGGGATAGAAGACATGAGGGGCTGGTGGGGAGTGTGTGGTGAAGGGATGGATGAGAGGTAAGTGTGTGGGTGGAGATGTGGGGTGAAGGGACAGATGGGTGGGTGGGCAGGTGGGATCAAGGGAGGGATCAGGGGTGAGTGGGGTGAAGGTAGGGGTGTGGTGAAAGTAGGGGTGAAGGGAGGTGGGAGGGGTGGGTGGGTGGGTGGGTGGGGTGAAGGGAGGTGGGTGGGGGGGTGAAGGTAGGTGGGAGGGGTGAGTGGGGTGAAGGCAGGGGTGAGGTAGGGGTGTGGTGGAGGGAAGGATGAGGATTTGTAAGTCGCTCTGGATAAGAGGGTCTGCTAAATGACTTAAATGTCAAATGTAAATGAGTGGGAGAGGTGATATAGGGGTGAAGATAGGGGTGGGTGTGGTGTAGTGAGGGGTGGATGTGAATAAGGTAGGGTTGAGGAGATGAGGGGTGAAGGTAGGGGTGAGGTACAGTTCTATGTAAGAGGCTCCATCAAAGATACACTACCCAGAAGAGCCCCCTTCAACACAATATAACCCCTGTGCTCTCAGACAACCTGTGTGTGTGTTTGTGTCCATTTTACATTTCTA
Source organism: Salmo trutta (assembly GCF_901001165.1). Taxonomy (NCBI): domain Eukaryota; kingdom Metazoa; phylum Chordata; class Actinopteri; order Salmoniformes; family Salmonidae; genus Salmo; species Salmo trutta. The sequence continues at coordinate 71,606,813 of NC_042959.1, read as the reverse complement.
TCATTTAGCAGACACTCTCCTCTCCCCTTCTCTTTCTCCCTGTTTCCTCTCACCCTGCTTCCTCTCCTCTCACTTTCTCTTGCTCCCTGCTTCCTCTCCTCTTCTTCTAATCTCCTCCCTCTCACTAAACTTCTCCTCCCTCTCTCCCTTTCACTACTCCTCTCATCCCGCTCTCACTACACCTCTCCTCTCTCTCCCTCTCACTACACCTCTCCTCTCTCTCCCTCTCTCTGCTCCTCTCCTCCCTCTCAATTCTATTAAATTTGCTTTATTGGCATGACATAACAATGTACATATTGCCAAAGCTTATTTTGGATATTTAAAAAATAAAAAATAAATAAAATGAGTCAAAATTGTCAACGGGACAACAGTAACAACAATAACCAATGGTCAAAATAACCATACATTCAACAATAAGCATACAGTAGAGTACATGTGCAGGTTGATTGGTCTGTCAGACACTGTCCCTCAACTTATGGCAGGCAGCAATGTAGTGCGCTGCCAACCCACAGCTCTCTGCATCCTCCCCCAACAGGACGGGCAGCCTATTCTCATCAGAGAGGGCTTTGAAACCTTGAATAAGGGTTTCAAATTTGGGAAAATGACACTAATTGTTTTATATTTTTTACATTTTGTCAGGAAATGCAGCTCCGTCTCAGGTTCTGCTGTTGTGCAGTGGTTGCACAGCCTTTCCTCTACAGGGAGCCAGGTTTTCATGTGTCTACCCTTCTCAATGGCAAGGCTGTGCTCACTGAGCCTGTACTTTGTCAAGGTTTTTCTAAGGTTTTGATCAGTAACCATGGTCAAATATTTAGCCACGGTGTACTGTCGATTTAGGGCCAGACAGCACTGCATTTTGCTTTGTGCTTGTGTTTCCCAATAAGCAATGTAGTTTTGTTTTCATGGTCTTGTAATTTGGTTTATTCTGATTGATTGGATGTTCTGGTCCACAGGCTTCAGTGTGTTAGTAGAACAGGTTTGTGAACTCAGCCCCAGGACCAGCTGGATGAGGGGACTCTTTTCTTTGCTCAGCTCTTGGCATTGCAGGGCTTGGTGATGATATGAGAGGGCGGCACTGTATTTTAGATGTTTCCAAAACTTAATTGCTCTTTTTTTGAGTTTTTATTATTAGTGGATATTGGCCTAATTCTGCCTTGCATGCATTGTTTGTAGTTTTCCTCTGGACATGTAGGAGAATCTTACAGAACTCTGCATGCAGGGTTTCAATGGGGTGTTTGTCCCATTTGATGAAATCTTGTTTTGCAAGTGGACCCCACACCTCGCTGCCATAAAGTGCAATTGGTTCAATGACATATTCAATTAGTTTTAGCCAAAGTATTTCAATTTGAATTTGCTTTTTAATGGCGTAGAATGCCCTGCATGCTTTCTCTCAGTTCATTCACTGCCTCATTAAGGTGTCCAGTTGAGCTTATTTTTAAACCTAAGTAATTGTAGTGTGTACAGTACTCCTATATATTTTGTACCAATTGAGAACTTTGGTCTAATTCCCTGAGATCTGGATCTTCTCTGGAAAATCATTATTTTAGTCTTTTTGGGGTTTACTGCCAGGGCCCAGGTCTGGCAGTACTGCTCTAGCAGGTCCAGGCTCTGCTGTAGGCCATGTGCTGTGGGTGACAGCAGGCATAGGTCATCTGCGAAGAGTAGGCATTTAACCTCTGAATTGTGGAGACTAACATCAGGGGCTGAGGATTTTTCTCGAATAGTGGCCAATTTGTTGATGTAAATACTGAAGAGTGCAGTGCTCAGATTGCAACCCTGACGAAGGCCCCGCCCCTGGTTAAAGAATTCTGTTATTTTCTTGCCAATTTTAATGCTGCACGTATTGCCAGTATACATTGATTTAATTATGTCATATGTTTTAACCCCTATACCACTTTCAATAACTTTGTAGAACAGTCCTGTATGCCAAATAGAATCAAATGCTTTTTGGAAGTCGATAAAGCAAGCGTATATTTTGGTATTATTTTGGTGGACATGTTTATCTATCAGGGTGTGTAGGGTGTAATATGATCACTTGTGCGATGTTTTGGTATAAATCCAATTTGGCTTTTACTCAAGTCATTGTGCTTATTAAGGAAGTTTAGAACTCTTACATTTATAATACTACAGAAAACCTTCCCCAGGTTACTGTTCACACAAATGCCTCTGTAATTGTTAGGGTCAAATTTGTCTCCGTTCTTAAAGATTGGGGTTATGAGTCTTGGATTCCAGATGTCAGGGAAATAACCTACACTCAGGATCAAATTAAACAGTTTTAATATAGCCAATTGAAATTTTGCACTAGTAAGTTTGAGCATCTCATTTAGGATGCCATCAGGTCCGCATGCTTTTTTAAATTTGAGAGCCTGAAGTTTCTTATAGAGCTCCTGGTCAGTAATTGGGGAGTCCAATGGGTTTTGATTGTCCTTTATAGCTTTTTCTAGTCCATTCAACTTCTCATGAATTTGGCGTTGTTCTGCGTTTGTGTCAATTTGAACGATGTTGTAGAGTGTTTTAAAATGGGTTGTCCATATGTCACCATTTTGTATCGCTAATCCCTCTTGTTTAGATTTTTTTTAGTTTTTTCCAATTTTGCCAGAAGTTGTTTGTGTTTATGGACTCCTCAATTAGTGTCAGCTGCTTGCTGTTGTATTGTGCTTTTTTGGTTCTGAGTGTACGTTTATAGAGTTTTAAAGTCTCACAGTAATGAAGGCGTAATTCATCATTATTTAGGTCTCTGTGCTTTTGGTTGGATAGTGTTCTAAGTTTTTTCCTTATAATTTTACAATCTGCATCAAACCAGTTGTCATCTGTGATCTTTTTTGTTTTGTTTTTTGTCAATTTCAATTGTGCTTTTTTTGCTGTTTGCCTGAATATATAGTTGATGTTTGTGTGAATAATGATGTGGCCTGGTGTGCCAAAGTCAGGCTGGGACAGGATGTGGAGTGCATCCTGTGTTTTTGGGCACCATATTTTGCACACCTTGTGTTGGGGGAAGAGTTTTATCTTCTTGGATGAATTTCCCATTTGAGTCAATGAGGATGGCCACCTCAGTGGGTTTTACCAGATTAGTGCGTTTATGGTCTGGGGCTGGAGTACACAGGGCCTGTGTACATGGAGGGGTGTGTCGGGGGGGGGGGGCAGAGGGCTTCTCTCTGTAGTAGGTGTCTCCATGTGAGCCTCCTTGTTGACTGGGGGTGTGGGTAAAGTGTTGTCGGTATGGGGGGGATTGTGGGCAAAGGTGGGTCAGTGGCTCTAGCAGCACCAGGCTGATGGTAGTGTGGTCTTGGCTCTGGTGGTTGTAGGTAGGCAGGGGGGAGGATAGCCCTGCTGTTGGGGTGCCTGAGGTGAGGGGAGAGGTCGGGGTGCTGTCCTTTTCTTTTTTGCTTTCCGCTATCTTCGTTAGGGTGGGGAAGTCCTGCACAAAAGAGCTGAGTGCAGCCTCACTGCCCTGGACCATGAATAGTGCCGTTCTGGTACATGTTTACCGTCACAAACCTGTTTTCCTGGTCCTTATCGCTATTCTCAAAAATGTGGATTTGCCTTCCCTTGCAGATGCCTTTCTTTGTGGTATAGCTGAAATGCCTGGTTACAGCTGTATGCTGTGTGGTCTGTGTAAAATAACAGGTTTGTAACAGTCCTGTTTTGTGAGCAGTTGGCAAACAAAGTTTCTGGGTTCTCTTTCAGAATTCTGTGTTTAAAATTGATTCTTCTCTGATTTGATTTCTGCTGGGTATTCAAAGGGGGGGGGGGGTCTCTGTCTCTGCTGCTGGTGCTGCTAGCGCTGCCTCGGTGGCCATGTTGCTATGGTTACCACCGGTAAACAGTTAGAGCTAGACGGTAAGCTAGCTGACAGATTTGAATTTGGCTAGCTACCACGATGAAGATTGGTCTTTTAACTCACTCTCTGTCAATCTTTTCCTCCTGTGTTGATGTTCAGTTGTACAATTTGATTACCTATACATTTTTGCTAATTTAATCATGTCAATCTCGTTCTTAACAACCAAAAAGTTATGACAAGTCAGGAGCTGTTCTTCTGCATGATTTCTCTCTCCCTCTCACTACACCGCTCCTCTCTCTCCCTCTCACTACACCTCTCCTCTCTCTCCCTCTCACTACACCTCTCCTCTCTCTCCCTCTCACTACACCTCTCCTCTCTCTCCCTCTCACTACACCGCTCCTCTCTCTCCCTCTCACTACACCTCTCCTCTCTCTCCCTCTCACTACACCGCTCCTCTCTCTCACTCTCACTACACCGCTCCTCTCTCTCCCTCTCACTACACCGCTCCTCTCTCTCCCTCTCACTACACCGCTCCTCTCTCTCCCTCTCACTACACCGCTCCTCTCTCTCCCTCTCACTACACCGCTCCTCTCTCTCACTCTCACTACACCGCTCCTCTCTCTCCCTCTCACTACACCGCTCCTCTCTCTCCCTCTCACTACACCGCTCCTCTCTCTCCCTCTCACTACACCGCTCCTCTCTCTCCCTCTCACTACACCTCTCTCTCCCTCTCACTACACCTCTCCTCTCTCTCCCTCTCACTACACCTCTCCTCTCTCTCCCTCTCACTACACCGCTCCTCTCTCTCCCTCTCACTACACCTCTCTCTCCCTCTCACTACACCTCTCCTCTCTCTCCCTCTCACTACACCTCTCCTCTCTCTCCCTCTCACTACACCGCTCCTCTCTCTCCCTCTCACTACACCTCTCCTCTCTCTCCCTCTCACTACACCGCTCCTCTCTCTCCCTCTCACTACACCGCTCCTCTCTCTCCCTCTCCCTCTCACTACACCGCTCCTCTCTCTCCCACTCACTACACCGCTCCTCTCTCTCTCCCTCTCACTACACCTCTCTCCCTCTCACTACACCTCTCCTCTCTCTCTCCCTCTCACTACACCGCTCCTCTCTCTCTCCCTCTCACTACACCGCTCCTCTCTCTCTCCCTCTCACTACACCTCTCCTCTCTCTCTCCCTCTCACTACACCGCTCCTCTCTCTCTCCCTCTCACTACACCTCTCTCTCCCTCTCACTACACCTTTCCTCTCTCTCACCCTCTCACTACACCGCTCCTCTCTCTCTCCCTCTCACTACACCGCTCCTCTCTCCCTCTCACTACACCGCTCCTCTCTCCCTCTCACTACACCGCTCCTCTCTCTCTCCCTCTCACTACACCGCTCCTCTCTCCCTCTCACTACCTCTCCTCTCTTGCCCTCTCACTACACCTCTCCTCTCTCTTGCCCTCTCACTACACCTCTCCTCTCTCTTTCCCTCTCACTACACCTCACTACACCTCTCCTCTCTCTCCCTTTCACTACACCTCTCCTCTCTCTCCCTTTCACTACACCTCTCCTCTCTCTCCCGCTCACTACACCTCTCCTCTCTCTCCTCTCTCTCTACACCTCTCCTCTCTCTCTACACCTCTCCTCTCTCTCTCCCTCTCACTACACCTCTCTCCCTCTCACTACACCTCTCCTCTCTCTCTCCCTCTCACTACTCTCCTCTGCTCTCCTCTCTCCCTCACTACTCCTCTCTTGGCTCTCCTCTTGTCCTCTAACAGGAAGTGAGCGTAGGTTTGAGCTGACTCCAGTGGCGGCCATCTCTGTCCACCTATTGACCAGCGAGGGGGTGGAGCTCCAGGTGAACGGCCCAATCAGCATCTCCATCCCTCTACCGGCCAATAGCGGCCTGAAGGAGAACCAACACATCCCAGCCTGGAGGTTCGACCCCAGTCTAGGTGAGTACACACACACACACACACACACACACACACACACACACACACACACACACACACACACAGCTTTTCAGTTTTTCCCTTTCTGAGCAGGGAGCAGATTTCCTGTGTTTGGGTCCAGAGTTCCTGCCCTCTGAACTTCTAATCAGTGGGGTAAGGTGTGTGTTGTGTTGTGTGTGTTTACCCTCCTGCATCCTTCATCAGTGGGATCTATGTTTCCTGAAAGTTGATGGGATGTGTGTATCTCAGTCAAGCTGGGAAATGCATCACTACATTCTTTTTTTAAAGGAACTGGGGAAAGAAAGCGTACCAGAATGCAACACACTGTACAGTGAGACGGGAGATTAGTGAGGCAGAGTTATGAATGGAAGACTTGAGAACTTTATAAAAGATTATCTGACATATTATTGGACGTAACGCACCCTATTAAAACACATCAAAACACTATACTTCTTGTTCCTGATTACATCCACATCACAAGATTGGCTAGGAAATGTAGCCTAACCTGTTTGGAAAATCCCTCCCTCCCCTCTCTCCCTCCCTCCCCAGATCAGTAGAGTTGTAGTCAGCCCTAGATCATTGACTCAGACAGCAGTGGAGTGATTTAGGAGGGTAGCCAGAGTAGTGCTTGAACCAGTCAAGCTGAGGTACACTACCAAGGACGTCCTGTAATATGAAGGTCCAGTCACTGTGATCAACACAACGTGACTTACTGTTGCTGAAGGAGACCATTCACTAGCCCAACGAGCTGATTAGGACGGGGGCTATAGGAGCACACACACACACACACACACACACAGACACAGACACAGACACAGACATACACATACACATGAGGTGTAAACAATCACACACAGTACTGTACCTAGCCCAGCACAGCCTGACCCAGCAAAGCCATGTTCTCCTAAGGAGTCAACTCTCTCACTGGGTGACCCTTTACATGATTGATATTGAAAGCCACTGTTCCCACGATGCCTTATAGCCAGAGGGTATGTAGCCTTGTGTCAATACACGCACACACACGCTGTATGGGGTTAATATTTCCCAGAAACAGCCACCTCTGGTCCTCTGTGTTTTAGTCCACCGTTTCCCTAGCAACCCCCCAATAACAAACCTAACAGACTACGGGCTTTAATTGTGTGTGTAAGTGTGCGAGAGAGAGTTTGAGATTTCTCCAGAAATATTTCTGCCTGATCATTCTTTCTCCACACAAAGAAGCCAATGTTAGGAGGGAGTGTGTTGTTGTCTAGGCTTGCACATGGAGAGGTGATAACACACACCAACTCTCACACACACACCAACTCTCACACACACACCAACTCTCTCACACACACACCAACTCTCTCACACACACACCAACTCACACACACACACACCAACTCACACACACACACACCAACTCACACACACACACCAACTCTCACACACACACACCAACTCTCACACACACACGCCAACTCTCACACACACGCCAACTCTCACACACACACGCCAACTCTCACACACACACGCCAACTCTCACACACACACGCCAACTCTCACACACACACGCCAACTCTCACACACACACGCCAACTCTCACACACACACGCCAACTCTCACACACACACGCCAACTCTCACACACACACACGCCAACTCTCACACACACACACGCCAACTCTCACACACACACGCCAACTCTCACACACACACGCCAACTCTCACACACACACGCCTACTCTCACACACACATACACACGCCTACTCTCACAGACACATACACACGCCAACTCTCAGACACATACACACGCCAACTCTCACAGACACATACACACGCCAACTCTCACAGACACATACACACGCCAACTCTCACAGACACATACACACGCCAACTCTCACAGACACATACACACGCCAACTCTCACAGACACATGCTAACGCCAACGCTCACACACACACGCCAACTCTCACAGACACATACACACGCCAACTCTCACAGACACATACACACGCCAACTCTCAGACACACACACACACACCAACTCTCACTGACGCACATACACACCAACTCTCACTGACGCACATACACACCAACTCTCACAGACGCACACACACACCAACTCTCTCACACACACGCACACACACACACACCAACTCTTTCTCTCACACACACACACACACACACACACACACACACACACACACACACACACCAACTCTCTCACACAGACACACAGATGCTTGAGCACACACACACCAACTCTCACACAGACACACAGAATCTTGAGCACACACACACACACACACACACCAACTCTCACAGAGACACACAGATGCTTGAGCAAACAGCCACACAAACTCTCACACACAGACGCTTGAGCAAAAGACACACACAGACTTGGTCAAACCTGTTCTGCTAGTTTAACTGACAGCATGTATTTTGTTCTGGGATGTTGTGGAGCACTGAGCTGAATGATGTCACATACTGTTAGAAAGGAGCATGTTTACCTCCGTGTGTTTATGATGTCAATACCATCCAGTTAATGATGTAACTACCATCCAGACTCAATACATTACAGAGAGGAGTTAATGATGTCAATACATTACAGTGAGGAGTTAATGATGTCAATACATTACAGAGAGGAGTTAATGATGTCAATACATTACAGAGAGGAGTTAATGATGTCAATACATTAGAGAGGAGTTAATGATGTAACTACCATCCAGACTCAATACATTACAGAGAGGAGTTAATGATGTCAATACATTACAGAGAGGAGTTAATGATGTCAATACATTACAGAGAGGAGTTAATGATGTCAATACATTACAGAGAGGAGTTAATGATGTCAATACATTACAGAGAGGAGTTAATGATGTCAATACATTACAGAGATGAGTTAATGATGTCAATACATTACAGAGAGGAGTTAATGATGTCAATACATTACAGAGAGGAGTTAATGATGTCAATACATTACAGAGAGGATTTAATGATGTCAATACATTACAGAGAGGAGTTAATGATGTCAATACATTACAGAGAGGAGTTAATGATGTCAATACATTACAGAGAGGAGTTAATGATGTCAATACATTACAGAGAGGAGTTAATGATGTCAATACATTACAGAGAGGAGTTAATGATGTCAATACATTACAGAGAGGAGTTAATGATGTCAATACATTACAGAGAGGAGTTAATGATGTCAATACATTACAGAGAGGAGTTAATTATGTCAATACATTACAGAGAGGAGTTACCAGATTAGTGCGTTACCATCCAGTTCACATCTGAACAGAGTTCATAATGACATTCCTACAAACTCTCACAAAGGACTAGTACCAATGTAAAGGTGACCAGTATTGACTCTGCGTGCGTGCGTGTGTGTGTGTGTGTGTGTGTGTGTGTGTGTGTGCGATGCCTTACTGCCAGAGGATACAATACACTAATGTAAAAGGTCATCCAGTGAGAGTTGACTCCTCAAGAGGACAGGGCTGTGCTGGGTTGGGCTGTTTCTGTGCTTAGCTGTACTTGGTCCATGGGGATCGATGACAACTGTGTGTGTGGGAGGGAGGGAGGCAAAGCGTTTCACAAAGATGCTGAGTCACAGGCATTTCTCTCCTTCTCTTGTTTCTCTCTTCCCCCTCCCTGTACATTAGTCTCTTGTTTCTCTCTCCCCCTCCCTGTACATTAGTCTCTTGTTTCTCTCTCCCCCTCCCTGTACATTAGTCTCTTGTTTCTCTCTCCCCCTCCCTGTACATTAGTCTCTTGTTTCTCTCTCCCCCTCCCTGTACATTAGTCTCTTGTTTCTCTCTCCCCCTCCCTGTACATTAGTCTCTTGTTTCTCTCTCCCCCCCTCCCTGTACATTAGTCTCTTGTTTCTCTCTTCCCCTCCCTGTACATTAGTCAATTGTTTCTCTCTCCCCCTCCCTGTACATTAGTCTCTTGTTTCTCTCTCCCCCCTCCCTGTACATTAGTCTCTTGTTTCTCTCTTCCCCTCCCTGTACATTAGTCTCTTGTTTCTCTCTTCCCCTCCCTGTACATTAGTCTCTTGTTTCTCTCTCCCCCTCCCTGTACATTAGTCTCTTGTTTCTCTCTCCCCCTCCCTGTACATTAGTCTCTTGTTTCTCTCTTCCCCTCCCTGTACATTAGTCTCTTGTTTCTCTCTCCCCCCTCCCTGTACATTAGTCTCTTGTTTCTCTCTCCCTCCTCCCTGTACATTAGTCTCTTGTTTCTCTCTCCCTCCTCCCTGTACATTAGTCTCTTGTTTCTCTCTCCCTCCTCCCTGTACATTAGTCTCTTGTTTCTCTCTCCCCCTCCCTGTACATTAGTCTCTTGTTTCTCTCTCCCCCTCCCTGTACATTAGTCTCTTGTTTCTCTCTCCCCCTCCCTGTACATTAGTCTCTTGTTTCTCTCTCCCCCTCCCTGTACATTAGTTCTTCCCTTCTAATTGGGTTGCATCAGAGCATCTATAATAGACAGAGAATCCCCTGCAGAGCCCACTGCTGCACTGTCATAGCCCCTCTCATACACAGATCTAGGATCAGCCTACATACCACAAATCCTTATCATAACCAATGGTGACGAAATTAAAAACTGACATTAGATCGTTGTGCAGGTCGTGTTACCTCATCTTACACAATGACTGTGTCTGGCTATGTTATGATGATTCTGGCTCATATGGCTCCTGGCCGGTATGTGTTATGACTGTGTCACTGTGAGTCTGTTGCCTCCCGGTGGTTGACTGAAGAACTGCAGCAGCACAGTGACGAGGCCAAACGCTTTACACTGATTTACTGTGGTTGAAGAGTATATCTCTACCTCTCTCTGTGTTTGTTTGTAGGGGCCTGGTTGAAGAGCAGTCTGGGCTATGTCCAGAGGGAGGGAGACCAGCTCAGCCTAACCTACATCGCCCCTCAGCTGGGATACTGGGTGGCTGCCATGTCTCCATTATACACAGGTACCAACACACACCATGTCCCCGCTAGACACAGGTACCAACACACACCATGTCCCCGCTAGACACAGGTACCAACACACACCATGTCCCCGCTAGACACAGGTACCAACACACACCATGTCCCCGCTAGACACAGGTACCAACACACACCATGTCCCCGCTAGACACAGGTACCAACACACACCATGTCCCCGCTAGACACAGGTACCAACACACACCATGTCCCCGCTAGACACAGGTACCAACACACACCATGTCCCCGCTAGACACAGGTACCAACACACACCATGTCCCCGCTAGACACAGGTACCAACACACACCATGTCCCCGCTAGACACAGGTACCAACACACACCATGTCTCCATTATACACAGGTACCAACACACACCATGTCCCCGCTAGACACAGGTACCAACACACACCATGTCTCCATTATACACAGGTACCAACACACACCATGTCCCCGCTAGACACAGGTACCAACACACACCATGTCCCCGCTAGACACAGGTACCAACACACACCATGTCCCCACTAGACACAGGTACCAACACACACCATGTCCCCGCTAGACACAGGTACCAACACACACCATGTCCCCACTAGACACAGGTACCAACACACACCATGTCCCCGCTAGACACAGGTACCAACACACACATTTAAAACACATTTAAAGGTATAACTTCCTCTGTGAACCATTAAAAAAAAAAAGAATGTGTTTGTTTCTGCAGGTCCGGTGGTGGCAAAGGACATCAGTACGTACCACACAGTCTTCCTATTGGCCATACTGGGAGGCATGGCTGTCATCCTCCTCTGCCTGCTCTGTCTACTACTGTACTACTGCAGGTCTGTCTGTCTGTCTGTCTGGATCAATGGACTTCCCTGTTGACTGTCATAAGTGTGTCTTGTGCGTCAGTGAAGCAGTCTTGAGTTTCAACAGGACTGTCTTCTCTTTCCTCCCCCCTTCTCTCTCTCTCTCCCTCCCTGTCTCTGTCTCCCTGTGTCTCTCTCGCTCTCCCCGTTTCTCTCTCTCTCCCTGTCTCTCCCTTTCTATCTCCCTGTCTCTGTCTCTTTCCAGGCGTGGTTGTGTGAAGCCTCGTCTGTCCCAGCGGAAGCTGACCCTGTCTGGTCTGGAGGGCAGTAAAAGAGACCAGTCCACCTCCATGTCCCACCTCAACCTCATCAGCAGCGAGGTCAGTCAACACCCAGGCCAGGGACCACTGGTCTCTTCATACAAACATGCTTTCTCCCTTTGCCACTGCACTTTCTATTGTTATAATCACAGCTAATATTCTGTTGAGTTTTTTCACTTTTGTGTTGGTGTGTATTGATGGTATTGTTCCCTGTGTGTTCTGTGTATTTTGTTTGAAGAGCATGTTAGATAATGGCATAGTGCTACTGTCTGTGAAACTGACACTAAAACCTTATCACATCTCTAGGTTCATTTGGAGCTGGTCTCTATGACAGCAGAACCCGACATGACCACGCCCATGCTCAAACCCTCCTCCTACGATCGCCATGACCTGGTCTCCCATGGCAACCACAGTTGCATGTCGCTAGGAAACCACAGCCGAAGTCGTCATGGCTCGTCGCTAGGCAACCTGACGCCGCGCAGCAGAGACTACCATCAGTCTGTGGAGACGTTCCCGTTTAAGTCAGCCCTCTCCACCGGGACGGATGCCGGCTACCGCCAATCATACACCTCCATCTGCTCATCCATCAATCAGCTCCCAGATAGACTTTCCTCCTCAAATCAGGTGCAGGCGTCAGCAAGTCAATTGAGTGGTGTTGGGGAGGGCGGGACTAGTGTGCGTGAGGCTACCTCGCCCTGCTCCCCACCTGTCTCCCCTATCAGAGGGGAGGGGTGTGAGCGCAGACCCCCAGACTACCTCCTGTCCCGGTCTGTGGACCACCTGGGCTCCCTGCCCCTCTCCCTCCCCAGGCCGGGCCAGCTGCTGTGCTGTGGCTCTGTGGACCTGCTGAGTGGAGGAGACGGTTACCCCAGGAGGATCCGGCCCACCCTGGTGATCCCAGCCCACTACATGCGCCTGCCGGGGGAGCACCCGCTGTGTGGCCAGGCCCTGTTCTTACAGACTGACCAGCAGAGTGACCTGGAGACCATCCAGGCTGAGCTCAACGCCTCACACTCCCAGCAGCCCCTGGGGCAAACACACGCCGATTATGCTACCGCCTCAGCCAACCAGGGACAAGGAGAGGGGCAAGGGGAGTGGAGCAGCCTATCAGAGTCCCTGTCTATCCCGACAGCACTTGGGGAGGCAGGGATTATGCAAATGAACGGCGAGGACACGCTATTGGCCGAGAGGAAACTGATGGAACTGCGGGGAGGGAAGCCCCTCACACACCCGCGTGCCTGGTTCGTCTCATTGGACGGTCGGTCTAACGCCATCAGACATTCTTACATAGACTTGCAGCGGGCTGGGCAAGCCAAGGGGAATCCAGGTGGAGGAGGTAGCCATGGTAACAACAGTGGTGGTAGACATGTCAATGGAAACGACGCAAGTCTGGACTCCGGGGTGGACCTGAATGAACCCAGAGCAGGGCGGAGGGGAAGGGAGGTAGAGAGGAAGGTAGGAGAGAGGGAAAGAGAGAAAGACAGAGAGAGGGGGAGGACAAAGAGCGGCCCTCCTGCCATGGCCTACACCCAGCTGGTATATGTGGATGACCTGGAGGGGGAGGAGGATACTCCTGAGTGTAGCCCCCAGGATAGCCCTTTAGGTCCAGGGTTGCAGAACACACAGGGACATCAACAAGTAGAGGAAGAGGAGGAGGACAGAGGAGAGGAAGACGAGGCGGAAGAGGAACACAGAGGAGAGGGAATGATACAGGAAGAGGCTCCTTCACCCCTCTCCTCCCCCTCCTCCTCCTCCTCCTCTCCACCCCCACTCACAGAGACAGAGGGCATGGTTTTCAGGACTGAGCATGACCAGACGGCCCTATTGTCTGTTGCCCCTGACGACCACGGAGAGGAGGAGAAGAAGAGCCCCTGGCAGAAGAGGGAGGAGCGCCCCCTACTGGCAGTCTTTAACCTCAAATAACCTCTGACCCTTGAACTATGACCTTACTTCCCCTCCCACCACCCTACCCCAAAGTGACATGAAGAAGGATTGGCCAGCTATAGATGTACAGATCATTCAGGAAGTACATCTGCACTGGGAGCTAAATGGAACTGTCAGTGAATGGAAACGATTGGAACAGTTGGAAGTCCATTGGAACTCCATACATTCTAATGTCTAATCCTTCCTGTGTATCATCATAGCCCCACACTACATGGACAGGCCACTGACTAGACATGCCATAGAGACTTTGTCTGAGTGATACAGATGAACTCCTGACGTGAAAACAAACTAAACAACGTCAGAGAACATGTAATGCACAACTGCTATTCCTTTAGTAAATTAGCTGTGTCAGCAAAAAGGGGCTGTAGAATAAAGTAGACAGACAATGAGTGTGTTTCAATACTTAGCAGCAGCCTCCTTTCCTCAGTCTTATCTGCTTCAGTCCACTGATCTGAAAAGCATCGGACAAGTAAAAGCAATATGGCGTATGTCTACTGGCAGGTCTAGGTAGAAGGAGTAGTGGTGTTTTAAGATCAGTAACTAGGACAGGATATACATACAGCAGGAAAGGAAGCTACTCTGTTTAATGCTGCAGGTAGATGTTGCCCAGAGGCACAGATCTACGAACAGTTTTCCCCCCCACAAGTCTTTATCTGGGCGGCAGGTAGCCTAGCGGTTAGAGCGGTGGGCCAGTAATGTAAAGATCGCTGGTTCGAATACCCAAGCCAAGAAGGTGAAACATCTGTCGATGTGCCCTTGAGCAAGGCACTTAACCCTGATTTGCTCCAGGGGCGCCGTTCTACTATGGCTGCATCTATCCATTGTATGTGACACTAAAACATATTTTGTTTCGTTATTTTTTTAGGTTTCCATTTTCCAATGTTAGGGAACCTTAGATTAGTGTGGGTGTAACTTCAGTTTCCCATCCACATGACTGGTGAATCAGATAATGGGATACAGCCCCCTCTGTTGGTGACTGTTGATATTACAGCACTCTACCAGTGAGGTTTTATATGAAGGTTTTTGTGTGTTGAACCACTGACTTCGGCATACTTTGCTCTGAACGTCTGGCTATGCATCACTTTTATACAGTTGCTTGAGATGCCTTGTTTTGTAATTTTAAGTACTCTGTGATTTTAGTTGCCAAACTATTTTACTCAAATACGTTTATGCTATTTTCTACTCGGATATGTTTTATCGTTTTCTTTCCTTACTGTAAGTACAGAGTTTGAAACACACACACCCAAGCCTTTTCTCTGAAACCAAACTGCATCCTGACGTTTGGAAACCACTATAATCGACTTCCTCGTTTTCCAAGTGCCTTTGAACAAGTTGACTCGTACACATCAGTTGATCAGTTCAGCAAGCTATTTATTTCTCCTCTCCCCTGTTGAGCTCTAACCCTCCACTACCTCATCCCTCTCTCCTCTCCTCCCTCTGTCCCTGGCAGACAGCATGCAGTAATCCCCTCTCACCTCTCCTCAGTCACAAAGGGAGGATGCTGTGTGGCCATAGCTAGATTGTTTATTGATTTTTGCATCTGCCTCTGTGTGCCAGTGTGTGGGCCCGTGTCTTTCTGCACAAGCATGTGCCTGAGTGTTCATATCTGTGCGTGCAGACAATATACTGCAGGTTGTGTGTGTGTGTGACAGCATATGACATCTGAGGCATTACAGTGTATATAGTTCTCTCCTCTACATGTTGACATGTGAGCTAGTGTTGTGAATGATCTCTCTCTGTCTCTCTCTCTGTCTCTGTCTCTGTCTCTCTCTCTGTCTCTCTGTCTCTCTCTGTCTCTCTGTACTCCATCACCATAGTAACCACTCTGGAAGAGTACTGTATGTTACTGTTCCATCCATTCTGAATGTCTTAACTGGTTGCTTGTATTATAATTTATGCTTATTATTCTGAATAAAGAGACAAACTGGACTTCTGCATCTTCTGTGTATTGTTTAGCACTAGTCTAGAGACTATAGAGCAAGTTTGGGTGTAGTAGAATTAAGGAGAACAATTGAGTCCATCCTCTGTAGATCAATGTCAAATGTGTGCAAGCTTCAGGATTAGACTGTATCCAGATGCATGGTTCACGTTTTGCTCTCATGGTTTTTGTTAATGTATCTGATAACTAGAGCAGTAGTCATGACTACTGGCTAGTCATGTTCTACATTACTGAGCCACACTGAATTATGGTAAAGCTTTTCATTCCCTTATGGTTGACCTATTCGTTTCCATTAGGCTTGTCAGATTTCATGCTCCTTTTGACGTACCTGTATATAGACAGAAAATCAATCAACATCTTGCTGACTGGGAGAACCTGACTCCCCCCTCAAGGCTTTCCCGGTTGGCAGTTACTAACGGGCGGATTTAAGGGAGCAGCATATCAACCCACCATCGGGACATAATGGCCAGAGAACCTGCAGCTCAGCCGTTTCCCCCTGAATTCAGTAGCTGACAGACGCACTCCTGTCACGAGAATTTTCGATCCCAATGATAATAACTTACAATCAATAAGCTTTGACCAATCCCCGAGGTTTGTAAGACCTTGGGTTTAATAATTAGGCAAATACTCAGCTTATGCAAAAGGTCCGTAGAGTTTATTCACGAGAACGTTCTAAAGTCAAAATACAAAGAACATGTCATTTTATAACTCACTCCCTCCCTACTTACGCACATACCTACACACAAACAGTAGATAGCCTACGCACATACATACACACGAACAGTAGGTGGGATGTATCCTTCCCCATAGTTCTCACCACTGTTTATCACTACCAAGCTGGCAGTTCCATTCCCCTGAGATTAGAGGGACATTGATGGGACTCCCTTTCCTGCCGTAAGTTTCTCAGAGTTCTAGCCAGGTCAGGTCATACAGAGTTTAATTGTTCTTGGTATTTTCTTAGTCACACACACATTTCTACTTGTCTCGACCAAACCTTATTAGACTGAAGTTTATCATTCTAATTCATTATACATGTTACAGAATCTAATAATTACTAATAGTTACGTTTGTCTAATTATGCATTATATATGTTACATAATGTCATAGCGTGGCAATGTTGATGTTATTTTTTTTATATATATGATTGAAACGTTTGATCTATGCTATACAGTACCAGTCAAAAGTTTGGACACACCTACTCATTCAAGGGTTTTTCTTTATTTCTACTATTTTCTACATTGGAATAATAGTGAAGATGTCAAAACACATGGAATCATGTAGTAACCAAAAAATGTTTAAACAAATAAAAATATTTTATATTTGAGATTCTTCAAAGTAGCCACCCTTTGCCTTGATGACAGCTTTGCACACTCTTGGCATTCTCTCAACCAGCTTCATGAGGTAGTCACCTGGAATGCATTTCCATTAACATGTGTGCCTTGTTAAAAGGTAGGGGTGGTATACAGAAGATAACCCTATTTGGTAAAAGACCAAGTCCATATTATGGCAAGAACAGATTAAATAAGCAGAGAGAAACAATTGTCCATCATTATTTTAAGACATGAAGGTCAGTCAATCTGGAACATTTCAGTTGCAAAAACCATCAAGCGCTATGATGAAACTGGCTCTTATGAGGACCGCCACAGGAAAGGAAGACCCAGAGTTACCTCTGCTGCAGAGGATAAGTTCATTAGAGTTAACTGCACCTCAGACTGCAGCCCAAATAAATGCTTCACAGAGTTCAAGTAACAGACACATCTCAACATCAACTGTTCAGAGGAGACTGAATCAGGCCTTCCTGGTCCAATTGCTGCAAAGAAACCACTACTAAAGGACACCAATAAGAAGAGACTTGCTTGGGCCAAGAAACACAGGCAATGGACATTAGACCGGTGGAAATTTGTCTTTTGGTCTGATGAGTCCAAATTTGAGATTTTTGGTTCCAACCGTCGTGTCTTTGTGAGACACAGAGTAGGTGAACGGATGACCTCCATGTGTGGTTCCCACCATGAAGTATGGAGAAGGAGGTGTGGGGGTGCTTTGCTGGTGACACTGTCTGTGATTTATTTAGAATTCAAGGCACACTTAACCAGCATGGCTACCACACCATTCTGCAGCGATACGCCATCCCATCTGGTTTGCGCTTAGTGAAACTATAATTTGTTTTTCAACAGAACAATGAACCAACACACCTCCAGGCTGTGTAAGGACTATTTGGCCAAGAAGCAGAGTGATGGAGTGCTGTATCAGATGACCTGGCCTCCACAATCACACGACCTCAACCCAATTGAGATTGGTTGGGAAGAGTTGGACTGTAGAGTGAAGGAAAAGCAGCCAACAAGTGCTCAGCATATGTGGGAACTCCTTCAAGACTGTTGGAAAAGCATTCCTCATGAAGCTGGTTGAGTGAATGCCAAGAGTGTGCAAAGCTGTCATCAAGGCAAAGGGTGGCTACTTTGAAGAATCTCAAATATAAAGTATATTTTTATTTGCTGAATTTTTGGGGGGTTACTAAATAATTCCATATGTCTTATTTCATAGTTATGTCTTCACTAATATTCTACAATGTAGAAAATACTAAAAATAAAGAAAAACCCTTGAATGAGTAGATGTGTTCAAAATGTTGACTGGTACCGTATATACAAAAGTTTGAACACCCATTCAAATTACTGAATTCTGCAATTTCAGCCACACCCGTTGCTGACAGGTGTATAAAATCGAACACACAGCCATGCAATCTCCATAAACAAACACTGGCAGTAGAATGGCCTTACTGAATAGCTCAGTGACTTTCAACATGGCACTGTCATAGGATGCCACCTTTCCAACAAGTCAGATCGTCAAATTTCTGCCCTGCTAGAGCTGCCTCGGTCAACTCTAAGTGCTGTTATTGTGAAGTGGAAACGTCTAGGAGCAACAACGGCTCAGCCACGAAGTGGTAGGCCACACAAGCTCACAGAGCTGGATTTCTGAAGCGCGTCTCCTTGGTTGCAACACTCACTACCAAGTTCCAAACTCCCTCTGCAAGCAACGTCAGCACAAGAACTGTTTGTCCGGAGCTTCATGAAATGGGTTTCCATGGCCGAGCAGCCGCATACAAGCCTAAGATCACCATGCGCAATGCCAAGCGTCGGCTAGAGTGGTGTAAAGCTCGCGGCCATTGGACTCTGGAGCAGTGGAAACGTGTTCTCTGGAATGATGAATTACGCTTCACCATCTGGCAGTCCGACAGGCGAATCTGGGTTTTGCAGATGCCAGGAGAAGAACGCTACCTGCCCGAAGGCTTTGTCAACTGTAAAGTTTGGTGGAGAAGGAATAAGGGTATGGGGCGGTTTTTCATGGTTCGGGCTAGGCCCCTTAGTTCCAGAGAAGGGAAGTCTTAACACTACAGCATACAATCACATTCTAGACGATTCTGTGCTTCAAACTTTGTGGCAACTGTTTGAGGAAGGCCCTCTCCTGTTTCAGCATGACATTGCCCCCATGCACAAAGTGAGGTCCGTACAGAAATGTTTTGAGATTGGTGTGGAAGAAGTTGACTGGCCTGCACAGGGCACCTGACCTCAACCCCATCGAACACCTTTGGGATGAATTGGAACACCGACTGCGAGCCAGACCTAACCTCACTAATGCCTTTGTGGCTGAATGGAAACAAGTCCCTGCAGCAATGTTCCAACATCTAGCGGAAAGCCAAACCAGGAGAGTAGAGGCTGTTATAGCAACAAAGGGGGACCAACTCCATATTAATGCCCATGCTTTTGGAATAAGATGTTCGACAAGCAAGTGTCCACATACTTTTGGTCATGTAGTGTATCACTGACCTCTCCTTGTTTCGATGTGATGTGATTTGGGAACTTAGCCTACTGCTCTGCAAACATGCTGCGAGGAGATTGACCACTAGATGGCGCTATTTCCGATTTAACCTCTTTGTTTTTCCCCATCCCTCCCTGTCTCCTGTTCATTCAGCATATTTAAAAAAAAATATATATATATATATGTGTTTTCATCCATGATGGCGGAAGATAGCGAGTCCGCAGCCAGTCAGCAGAGCCTGGAGCTGGACGACCAGGACACCTGCGGAATAGATGGCGATAACGAGGAGGAGAATGAACACATGCAAGGGTGAGGCTCGGCTTCACCAACCAGACACAAAACGCAGCAGTCCGGGGCAGCACGCGTCCACGCTCCGGTGGCTCAGTCCTGTGTAGGGGGTGGATGAGTTTCTTTGGATAATGAGCTCGCGCATACATCTAACGTTAGTGTTTTTACGACCAAGGACCATATATGCCCTGTTCGTCAATTCTATCACATAATGTTTTTATGTGATGATGGCCCTCTGTCGTCTGAGTAGCAAGTGTATTATAATCCTGCTGGCTAGTGGATGTCATGGCAATGTAGCCATATAAATGAAAGCTAGCTTAGTAGCTTTTCATTTGAATGAATGAGACTCGGCGTGCTAGGCGTTGTGTAGTTATTGCAAGCTAACTGGCCAGCTAGCTAAATTGCCAGTTTATCATGTGAGTAGCCTGTCGGATTGACTTGTTTGCATTTAAAGCAATTGTCAATGGAATGGCATAAGCTAAATGGATATTTATCTAACTAAATGGCTTATTTTGTTTTATACTGCTGGCGCATTTGCTAGCAAACAGCAGCGCATATCCTTGGCTGTCCCTCTCTGACGTTACAGCAGCAGGCTAGACGTAAAACAGTGATTGCTACTCTGCTCCGGTTACACCCACTGAGGTATACCAACTATAGCCTACAGCGGTACTCGTGGATTTATACATGTCCGGCAACTCAAGTGGGGTATGCATAATCTGGCCCCATTTTAGCCTGACTTTAATTACTCAGCATGACAACAGTACCAGCTAACCTTTACTCCAGAGCAGAGATGTAGCCAGCAAGCTATCAAATCTGTGTGTGTGTAGGAGTCCGGGGGGAGACTTGGGGGCTAAGAAGAAGAAGAAGAAACAGAAGAGAAAGAAAGAGAAGCCAAGCTCTGGAGGGGCCAAGTCAGACTCTGCCTCAGACTCACAGGAGATAAAGGTGACTAACCGCTCTCTCTCTCCCCCTCTTGCTCTGGCCCAATCCCAAATCAAGCCCTATGCACTTGTGGAGATCTGACTGGATTTGACATGTTTAAGCAATATGGTAATAGCGCCACCTTGTCCTGAGAGAGGCTAAGTGGAAGTTACACCATATTTCATATACCAATCAAATCCTCTCAGATCTCCACAAGTGCATAGGTTGTAAGGGGTCCATTTGGGATTTTGCTTCTCTCTCTCTCTCTCTCTCTCTCTCTCTGTCTCTGTCTCTCTGTGTGTGTGTGTGTGTGTGTGTGTGTGTGTGTGTGTGTGTGTGTGTGTGTGTGTGTGTGTGTGTGTTCTAACCTTCTCACCTGTGTGTAGAACCCAGGGCTGCCCATGCAGAAGCTGCAGGACATCCAGAGAGCCATGGAGTTGCTGTCCTGCCAGGGACCAGCTAAGAGCATCGACGAGGCCACCAAACACAAGTACCAGTTTTGGGACACACAGCCAGTACCTAAACTCAGTGAGTAGGGACACGCAGCCAGTACCTAAACTCAGTGAGTAGGGACACACACAGTGAGTGAGACATACACACTCGATCACACACTTTTACTAAACTACACATACAGTACCTATAGAAAGTCTACACCCCCTTGGATTTATTCACATTTTGTTTCAAATTGGGATTAAAATTGATTTATTAGTGATTTTCTTGTCTATGATCTACGCTAAATACTCAGTGGAAGAATGTTTTAAAATATAGATATATTCATATACATTTTAGTCATTTAACAGATGCTTTTATCCAGAGTGACTTACAGTTTGTAATTTTTTTTATTTTACCTTTATTTAACTAGGCAAGTCAGTTAAGAACAAATTCTTATTTTCAATGACGGTCTAGGAACAGTGGGTTAACTGCCTTGTTCAGGGGCAGAACGACAGATTTGTACCTTGTCAGCTCAGGGATTTGAACTTGCAACCTTTCGGTTACTAGTCCAACGCTCGAACCACTAGGCTACCTGCCGCCCATTTTAAGATAGTTGGGTGGGACAACCACATATCACAGTCATAGCTACTTTCAGGAAAAATGTACTTACTATCAGCTTAGTCAGAGCTAGTAAGGAGGCATTTATTTTTGGACTGGGCTGAGGGGGAGCTGCCCTCCCGTGGGGTGGGAGGGACAAGAGACCAAACGTGGCAGAACGGAGTGCTCGGGTTGGGGTGTAGGATTTGAGCCTAGCCTAACGGCAAGGAGAGGTAGTTCCTTTTGCTGCTCCGTAGACAAGTACCATGGTCTTGTAGTGGATGCGAGCTTCGACTGGAAGCCAGTGGAGTGTGCGGGGTGACATGGGAGAACTTGGGAATGTTGAACACCAGGCGGGCTGAAAAAATTATATACTAATATACTTTGATTAGATTAGTATTCAGTCCCCTGAGTCAATACATGTTAGAAACACCTTTGGCAGCCATTTACAGCTGTGAGTCTTCTTGGGTAAGTCTCATAAGAGCTTTGCACACCTGTATTGTGCAATATTTGCCAATTTTATTTTCAACATTCTTCAAGTTCTGTCACGGTGTTGGGGGTCATGGCTAGACAGCAATTTTCAAGTCTTGACTTAGTTTTGACCTAAATCTGCTTGAAAATCTATCTTGGCCACTCAGGAACATTCACTGCCTTGGTAATTAATGCCAGTGTAGATTTGGCTTTGTGTTGTAGGTTATTGTCCTGCTAAAATATGAATTCCTTTCCCAGTGTCTGGTGTAAAGCAGCTTGAAGCAGGTTTTCCTCTAGGATTTTGCCTGGGATTAGCTCCCTCCTGAGTTTTTCAGGATGAAAAGAAACGGAAGTCTTTGCCCATGTAAAGTATACCCATACCATGACGCAGACACCACCACCAAAATAAGGAGGCAGTTACTCAGTGTTGTGTTGAATTTGCCCCAAACATTAGACTTTGCATTTAGGCCAAAACATGTGTTCCTTTGCTGTGTTTTTTAGCAGTATTACTTTAGTGCCTTGTTGCATACATATGCATGTTTTGTAATATTTGTATTTTGTATATTTGTATTCTTCTTTTCACTCTGTCATTTAGGTCATTATTGTGGAGTCACTACAATGTTGTTGATCCATCCTCAGTTTTCTCCCATCACAGCCATTGAACTCTATAGCTGTTTTAACATCACCAATGGCCTCATTGTGACGTCCCTGAGCAGTTTCCTTCCTGTCCTGCAGCTCAGTTAAGGACTGCTGCATCTTTGATGTGTCTGGGTGGTTTAATACATCATCCACAGCATAATTATTAACTTGACCATGCTTAAAGATATATTCAATGTCTGTTGTTACCCATCAATTTGTTATTGTTACCCATCTATCAATCACTGCCCATCTTTATGAGGCTTTCAAAAAGTTTGCTGGTCTTTGTAGTTGAATCTGTGCTTGATATTCAATACTTCACTGAGGGACCTTACAGATGTTTTATGTATGGGGGACAGAGGAAGGAGTAGTCATTCAAAAATCATGTCGACCCCTATTATTTCACACAGAGTGAGTCCATATAACGTATGTGATTTTGTTAAGCCACATTTTACTTCTGTACTAATTTAGGCTTGCCTAAACAAGGGGGCTGAAAAGACTAAGTATAAAATGTTTATTCATTTGTAAAAATGTGTAGAATTTTGAGTATTTTGTATAGATCAATGATAAAAAAAAAGACAAATCTATTTCAAGATCACTTTGTAACGCAAAAAAAGTTCAAGGGGGTGTAAACTTTCTATAGGCCCTGTAAATATGTACAGATATAGTACTCCCACAATCAGAGAAAAGTCAAGCACATTGTTATAGTAAGAAAACACAATGGCTGTGTTTTCTCAAGTCCCCTGGTTGTGATTGGCTGGCTGGTTGGTTGTGATTGGCTGGTTGTGTTTTGGCAGATGAGGTTGTAACCAGCCATGGGCCCATCGAGGCTGACAAGGACAACATCAGACAGGAGCCCTACTCTCTACCACAGGGCTTTATGTGGGACACTCTGGACCTCAGCAACGCTGACGTGGTGAGTGTGTATGTTTCTTTGTGTTAAAAAGTTTATATTCATTGCCACCAGACATCAAAGTCGTGCAGTCAGAAGACTTTACTAAGACTCGTTTTCTCTCTCAGCTGAAAGAGTTGTACACCTTGTTGAATGAGAACTATGTGGAGGATGATGACAACATGTTTAGATTTGATTACTCACCCAGCTTTCTCAAATGGTAAGTCAAATCCATACTCTACTTAGATTGTTAAACTGTTTGTGTTTGGCCTCTGTCTAAACTACTCTGCTTCCTTATGTGTCTCTCCTCCTCTCTCACCCTCTCTCTCCTTCTCCTTTTTCTCTCTCCCTCTCTTCTTTCTCTCTCCCCCTCTCTCTCCTTCTCTTCTTTCTTTCTTTCTCTCTCTTTCTCTCTCTTTCAGGGCGTTGCGTCCTCCAGGCTGGTTGCCCCAGTGGCATTGTGGGGTGAGGGTTTCCTCCAATAAGAAACTGGTTGGTTTCATCAGTGCCATTCCTGCTGATATCCACATCTATGACACGTGAGTCACACACACACGCCCTAACCACACACGCTCTAATCACACAGTGGACACACATCAACAACGTCGTGGACAGGTGCATGTCAGTGCTGAACTTGATGCACACGTTTTCCTCCCTCCCTCTCTTCAGCTTAAAGAAAATGGTTGAGATCAACTTCCTGTGTGTTCATAAGAAATTACGTTCAAAGCGTGTGGCTCCAGTTCTGATCAGGGAGATCACACGAAGGGTTAACTTGGAGGGTATATTCCAGGCCGTCTACACGGCAGGAGTGGTACTACCCAAACCTGTGTCTACCTGCAGGTACACAGACACAATTCATGAATTTGTCCTAACATAATAAGAATACATAGAATGTATAACTTAAGTTGCCTAACTGTAACTAGAGTATGTAACAGGAGTGTTGTGTTTTGTGAACAGGTACTGGCATCGTTCTCTGAACCCCAGGAAGCTGGTGGAGGTGAAATTCTCTCACCTGAGCAGAAACATGACGCTGCAGAGAACCATGAAACTGTACAGACTACCAGACGTAAGAACACACACAATGTTACACTTCCACCATCTATCACATCTCTCCTTCACTGAGCAAGACACTTCCCCCAGCTGACAGGGCTAATAAACTTTGCTTTATGGTTACAGGCCTGTGTGAGACGTGTGATGTTGGGTGTATGTGTATAACTCCCCTTTCTCTCCGGCTCTGTAGAGCACTAAGACCCCTGGCTTGCGAGTGATGGAGAGGCGTGACGTGCGTCAGGTGACGGAGCTGCTGCAGAAACACATGAGACGTTTCCAGCTGGCGCCCTCTATGGGCGAGGAGGAGGTGGCACACTGGTTCCTCCCACAGGACAACATCATAGACACATTTGTTGTGGAGGTAGGGGTCTGTCTTTTTGTCTGTTCAATTAGATGGATATACTGAACAAAAATATAAACGCAACATGTAAAGTGTTTGTCCCATTTTTCATGAGCTGAAATTAAAGATCACAGAAATCTTCCATACTCACAAAAAGCTTATTTCTCTCATATTGTGCCCAACTTGTCTACATCCCTGTTAGAGAGCATTTCTCCTTTGCCAAGATAATCCATCCACCTAACAGGTGTAGCATATCAAGAAGCTGATTAAACAGCATGATCATTACACTGGTGCACCTTGTGCTGAGGACAATATAAGGCCACTCTAAAAGGTGCAGTTTTGTCACACAACACAATGCCACAGATGTCTCAAGTTTTGAGGGAGTGTGCAATTGGCATGCTGACTGCAGGAATGTCCACCAGAGCTGTTGCCAGATAATTTAATGTTAATTTCTCTACCATAAGCCACCTCCAACGTAATTTTAGAGAATTCGGCCTCACAACCGCAGACCACGTGTAACCACGCCAGCTTAGGACCTCCACATCCGGCTTCTTCACCTCAGGGATTGTCTGAGACCAGCCACACGGACAGTTGATGAAACGGAGGAATATTTCTGTCTGTAATAAAGCCCTTTTATGGGGAAAAACTCTGATTGGCTGGTCCTGGCTTCCCAGTGGGTGGGCCTATGGCTGCGCCCCTGCCCAATCATGTGAAATCCATAGATTAGGGCCTAAGCAAGTTATTTCAATTGACTGATTTCCTTATATGCACTGTAACTCAGTAAAATTGTTGCATGTTGCATTTATATTTTTGTTCAATATAATTAGATACTGACATCTGAGTACTTTTAATTTGCTGTTCTGTGTTTACCCTCAGGGTGCCGGTGGTGTGTTGACAGACTTCACTAGTTTCTACACCCTGCCCTCCACAGTGATGCACCATCCACAGCACAGAAGTCTAAAGGCTGCTTACTCCTTCTACAGCGTTCACACACACACTCCACTACTGGACCTGATGAATGACACTCTCATACTGGCCAAACTGGTACTGCACACACACACACTCTTTCCAACATAAATACAAAGGTTCAACACAACTACTATCACGTCCATCTAAATGGTGTGTGTTTGTGTGTCCCACAGAAAGGCTTTGATGTGTTTAATGCTCTGGACCTGATGGAGAACAAGGTGTTTCTGGAGAAGCTCAAATTTGGCATCGGAGACGGCAACTTGCAGTATTACCTCTTTAACTGGAAATGTCCCCCCATGGACCCCGACATGGTGAGGCGTGTGTGTGTGTGTGTGTGTGTGTCAACAAGGTGGGGTGTATTCCTGGGTGTGCTGTGAAAATAGTGAAAGGATTTCAAAATGGGAAATCAGTCAATAATTCTAATTATGTTTCTATCTCTGTCGCTCTGTTTCAGGTTGGCCTTGTTCTTCAATAACTAGTCTGTCTGTGACTGCTACACACTCAGAGGTCAAAGGTCTTCTTTGACCCCTAACATCGCTCTACCTGGACACACAGGTAGTCCAAAACTAGAAGAAGACAATGACAACAATCAACCAATCAAAGTGATCGGGAGGTGTGCATCACTTTGAGCATCTCTCCTGGATCATTTTTATCATGGAGAACATTCTCTCTGCTCACCCGGAACTCATAACTCTTTTTAACCATCAACATCCTGAATGTGAAGTCATGCTCTGCCTGAGACAGACTCTTGTACAGTACACACACACACTACATGTAGAGAAGGAAGACTTGCATCCCCCAAAAAATTCTTGTTTCTTTCAAAAAGGTGCATTGGTAACTGTGTTTGTTGGACAGTGCAGAAATGTAGTAACCTGTACATTTAATGCCAGAACATATTTATTCCTGTAGTGTGGGAGAGGAAAGATTCAACTAGCGTAGATGTTATTGACTTTGGTGTTCCTATGAACGGTTAGAAGGGGAGGGGATTCTAGGGATTTTTGAGGAAGAATGTATTTGAAGCACAAATCTTAAGTTCTTAACTGAGTGAAAGGCTCCTTAACAACCCCAGGTGCATTTTATATATCGATTATTTCTGTTTTGTGTATTTAGGTTTTTCAATATCTGAGTGTTTGAGAAACATAAAATGCAGGATGGGAATTTTATTATTTTACAACTGTTTAATTTTTTTGGTGTGTTTGTGCAGCTAACAGCATATTATTTTAAAAAGGTCCCAATTTCTTTCCCGGGCACAATTCTGATATTTAGGATTGTGCTTATGTGTGTGTTCTGTCACCATTCCTCCCATGTCTGTCAGTAAAGCCCCTTAAAAATCAAACCGACATCTTCACCTATAAATAAAGGTATTGGGTTGGAGTATCAGGTAGCTCCTTGTGTATGATCCAGCACATGAAGGAACCTGTGATGAGAGAAAACAGCTGTTCTGTTTGCTGATGTCGTCATGGTTACTACAGTTAGATATACAAGTGTCCCTGTCAATGAGAAACTGAGTTAGTTTATTGTGTACATGGGGGAAAATGCTTTTTTGTTTACATGGGGAAAATACAATGTACAAAACATTAGGAACACCTTCCTAATATTGAGTTGCAGCCCCTTTCGCCCTCAGAACAGCCTCAATTCATCAGCACATAAGGTGTCGAAAGCATTCCACAGGGATGCTGGCCCATGTTGACTCCAATGCTTCCCACAGTTGTCAAGTTGGCTGGATGTCATTTGGGTAGGGGACCATTCTTGATACACGGGAAACTGTTGAGAGTGAAAAACCCAGCAGCGTTGCAGTTCTTGACACTTAAACCGGTGCCCCTGGCACCTACTACCATACTCCGTTCAAAGTTACTGAAATATTTTGTCTTGCCCATTCACCCTCTGAATGGCACACATACGCAATCCATGTCTCAAGGCTTAAAACTGTCTTTAATCTGTCTCCTCACCATCTACACTGATTGAAGCCGATTTACAAGTTACATCAATAAGGGATCATAGCTTTCACTAAGTCAGTTTGTCATGGAAAGAGCAGGTTACTTGCTTTAAGCGTTTCTGAGGTGTGGCTCTGTGAACGTGGTCTGCATCTGGGGCTGTGCCCAAACCAAGGTAAGGGTCAGGCTCCTCTGCTCAGACGTTGCTGATACATGCTAGATCTTACAATGCCTGGATAGGTATTTTGCGTATCAGCTAACCATGTTATAGCAATCTGGTGCCCGACGGCACAGCCAATGATGTGGCATGCAACGTCTGAGCAAGGGAAGACGACCTATGTCAATGGCACAGAACACTGGGCATTCAAATAAAGATGGCTGAAATAGAACTGATCCCCAAAACCGTGAATCTGAATCAGCCATGTGTTTACTAGTCCCAGGGGCGCCTTGAGTGTTGTGGATGTATACTTCAACTTGTTTGAATTTGAGCATGAGACAGTTTTTGATACAATGCAGATACCCCTAGTGAGAGCACCCAAATTCCTTGCCTTATTTAAGATGTTTTTTAAAAATATATAATATCAAAATGTGTAGTTTTGAAATGACACACACCTTTCTCTAACTGAAAAACAGTATTTTTATTGAACTCCTTGGCAGGCTGTAAAAGAAATGAGGAATTAGAACCAGCAGCGTTTAGACAGGACCTCTCATCCAAATACTGAATATGTTTCAAATACTCACGCAAGCTATACCAGCATGATGGAATAAACTCATCTAGACTTTAAAAGATACATCTGAGTGTGCTGTCTCATTTATTTCATTTAAGTCCTCCATGGGATTTTGGGAGTGTTTCCTCCAGATTGGCAGCAGAGACCTCCACCTCCAATCAGCATCCAGGGCTGCCTACACTACCGTTTCATGTCATATTTTGTACATAAATTGCTTCTACTTTTTCTTAGTCTTTGGTTTCCGTATTTTAGAGGGGTTCGGGATAATCTTTTTCACTTTAAGAGGCTGAAGTACGCAGGATGGACATTCTGTAATGTCTGGAGAAATGTCTTCAATTTTCCGTTTTTGGCCTCTTGTCTCCTCTCCCATCTCCATTTGCCCCTCAGCTGTTCCCTCTTCCTCTCCTACCTGCCCCTCAACTGTTGCACCTTTTCCACTGGGAGGGCTTGGTATCCAGGCAACCTGCAGAGCAGGCACTCTGGGTACAATGGCTTCCACAGTGTCGGAGAACGTCCCATCCTCATTCCTGTCTCCTCGTCTGAATCCCAGTGCCAGGACGCACTTCAGCCCCAGCAGTCCCGCCACACTCTCACTGAGACGCGGCACCTGGCATGCCGCCACGCCCCGCGTCCGGCACAGCGCTATCAGGTGGCTCGTCATATGCGGCGGTTTGACCGACTTGCACACGAGCACCAGCCGGAGCTGGTTCCTCTCCAGAGCCTTGGTGACCTCGTTGATGCCGATGGCCAGCTGCCTCCTAGCGGCTACGTCAGTCCAGCCTTGCTCTCTGGGTTTAACAGGACGTTCCGGTGTTACAGTGTCGAGGGGTATCTGTGGGGGCTCAGCTACCGAGTCATGTCCTGTAGGTGGGTTCTTATTTCTCTTTTTCCCCCACTGTCGAAAGCCTTTCACCTCTTTCTTTTCCAGGCCAGTTGCTGACAGTCTGCTCTTCAGAGTGTCCAGGATGAAGTGTACATCATCACTCTGCAGCGGGCTCCATTGCAGTCTGTAGGGGGAGTTCAGGGACGTCTTAGCTGGGATCTGCTTCTTCCGCTCCTTTTTCGACACTTTGCCTGGAGTGGCCATCTTTATCTGGAGTGAAGACAGGAGGAATTCACATGAACTGCTGACTCAACTCCCATATGTTATCACATTTACCAGCAGGGTAGCATATAAATATAATCTATTGCTCTAGTTCTGTGGGGTAGACTCCATGAATGTTAATTCACAGTAGTGAATGATGGATGATGCCGGGGTTGGCTTAAACCCTGTTAGCACAGTACAACCTTTGCCATAAAAACGAACACAAAAAAACACTGAAAGTATCACTACAGCCTTTGGCTATGAGGGTAGATCATAGGGGTAGATCTGTAATCAGATTACATCGTCAGATAAAGTAAAATAAGGCCTCTGTACTGTGGTCCTCTAACCTGTATGTAAAGGTAGTAAGTTTGCCCTGTAACAATGTTTCCCCCTCAATCACTACTACACATCACTTAGCTAGCTAGCTGGCTGGCTAACTAGTTATTCAGCGACAGACACATTTCCCAGCATGTCTATAGATATAGCGAGTAGTTTTAACAAGTTAGCAAACAAACCTAAATTAAACATATCGAGCTGACAAACTGCCATAGTTAGTTATATAGCCACAGCCGTCGGGTTTTTACCTCAATTATAACAATAAAAAAGCAGTTGTAGGTCAGTGCACACAACTAATGTGCTGTGTCCATGGGCGCAGCCATATTGTATGTCTGCGGTTGATGACGTTCAACATAGCCGCGCCCTTCAAACGCGCATTGAGCTAATCAATTTGGCCACGAGCAAAAGGCCACCAAACAATCTTCTAATATTATATTGACAATTTACCAAGAAAAACCAAAGCCACCTAATAACACTTGCTACAAACCATATGACCCATCAGAACCACTGGATGCTGCCAAGCGTTCAGTCTCCTGAATCAGACCCTGCTGAAATCAAACTGAACGGAGTCCAGCTGAGCTCCAGTAGGATGGTAGCCTACCATCTCTCATCCTCCATCAATCACTGTTTCTACGTCCAAATTACAAAATATATTTTTTTTTACCTAACACTGCCTCCAAATGCTAAACATGCCACAAATTCAATCCATGTGAATTGTCCCTATATTAGAATATTCATTGAGCTACACAATCAATTTTATACAGTATGATTTGGTCATGAAACGCGAAAAATCCAATATTGACTTGCATTGATGCGAGTGTCCTTTTTAAATCGTATTTTATTTCAACGTCAAATCAGCTGTCTATCCACCCCACTGCGGTCCCGACTCCCGAGGCGTTGACCGATATTTACTGTAAGCTCCCAGTCTGTTACAGCTGCAGTCAGAGCTATTCACACAGCCGAGAGGACACTTTGGGCTAATACTACCTACATTAGCCTACGGAGTTTAACTTTGCGAGATGTCTCTTCAGGTAGGCTATGTTTTCCCTGCACACTAGGCGTACACATCTTCTATCTAAGTGATGAGTCGATCTAGATAACGGGGTTAGGCCTACGTTTTTGTAAGAGATGCGATTGGTCGACTGATGTGGTAGCTGGTGGTAGGTAGGCTTGTACATACACATATAGACTACGTTTACCGTTATGTTCTCTATTTACTGAGTCATGCCTGTGTATTGTTTTTGACATTTAGAGCTTGATTTGCTAGCCATCTCGGAATTATGCGCAAGGATGCTGAGGTGTATTGGATACCAGCTGCCGTCATCAACAGAGGCCCTTGAGATCAAATATTGATGTTTCTACAGACTGCAGTGCTGTCACGATTCCAAGACCAATAATAGCTAGGCTACTGTAACCTATTAGAATGAAACATTGCATGTACTACTTATTATAATTAAGCAATAATGTTGTTGCTGTGCTGCTCCCACTATGTACACAGCACATTTTGCATCGTTAAATCAACACTTAAAGAGTTAATTTTATCACCATCTCAGAGTACATATGGTCCCACACTATAGAGTGTAAAAAGTACTTTTTTTATAACACTTAAATGTAACACTCAGAAAGTGTAAAAAATGAACACTGCATTAAACTTGTCAGTGTTACTCAAATGTAACACTATGAGATAATGAACTCTGTGTTATTTCTGTTCAACACTAGTGTTGATCAAGAGTTAATTCCTATTAGTGTTAAACAAAAACACTGTTACACTGTTTGGGGTTTAAAGCCTAATTTGCATATTTCACATGGTGACTTTTCTTTTTGAGGGAATGGTAGAGTTACCACCCATGACTATATTTGTTAGTGACGGAGACATTGTTGTTGAATTCTTTCATTTTAAAGGCCTGTGGCTTTCGCCAAATAAGTTCCTAGGTAAATGTTTATCATTAAAATTCAACTTGACCAGCCAGCCGCGACCGGGAGGCCCATGGGGCGGCGCACAATTGGCCCAGCGCCGTCCGGGTTAGGGAGGGTTTGGCCGGCAGGGATATTCTTGTCTCATCGCGCACTAGCGACTCCTGTGGCGGGCAGGGCGCAGTGCACGCTGACCAGGTCGCCAGGTGTACAGTGTTTCCTCCGACACATTGGTGCGGCTGGCTTCCGGGTTGGATGGGCATTGTGTCAAGAAGCAGTGCGGCTTGGTTGGGTTGTGTTTCGGAGGACGCATGGCTCTCGACCTTCGCCTCTCCCGAGTCCCGTATGGGAGTTGCAGCGATGAGACAAGACTGTAACTACTACCAATTGGATACCACGAAATTGGGGAGAAAAAAGGGGTAAAATAAATAAATAAAATTAAACTTGACAATACATTACACGTATCATAAGGCCTTACTTTGATTGCCTCGTTTTACCCTAACACAGTGGTGTTAGGAAACTCCTGGTTTACAGGCCACATTAGGCCTGCAAGTCACATTTTGGTGGCTTGCAAAGTGATGTGTAGTTCTTATTGTAATCCAGCCAGAGTTAAGATATCCAACAGTTGGACTTTTTATTCACCCGCAACCTACATTCAGAATGACTGTCAGGGTTAGGAAACTTGATAAAAAAAGACAACCTAAACCATTTGAACAGGAACAACTATTTCAGTAAGGGGGGAAATAAATCTAACCAACTGATTGTATTAAAAACCTAGAGTCACAGGTCCAATATACAGGGGCTCCCGAGTGGCACTGCGGTCTAAGGCACTGCATCTCAGTGCTAGCGGCATCACTACAGAGCCTGGTTCGATTCTCGGTTGTATCACAACTGGCTGTGATTGAGAGTCCCATAGGGCGGCACACGATTGGACCAGCGTCGTCCTGTTTTGGCTGGGGTAGGCCGTCATTGTAACAATAAGAATTTGTTCTTAACTTGCCTAGTTAAATAAATATAAAATAAATAAATACAGGTGTGCCAAGCTTGTAGCGTCATACCCAAGAAGACGTGAGACTGTAAACGCTGCCAAAGGTGCTTCAACAAAGTACTGAGTAAAGGGTCTGAATACTTATGTAAATGTGATATCTGGTTTTAATTTTTATAAATGTGCAAAAATGTCTAAAAACCTGTTTTCACTTTGTCATTATGGGGTATTGTGTGTAGATTGATGAGGGGTGAAATTATTTAATCAATTTTAGAATGAGGCTGTAACGTAACAAAATGTGGAAAAAGTGAAGGGGTCTGAATACTTTCTGAATGCACTGCACACCCCTTTTTTATTTTGGTTGTACATTCATTTGATCTTACATTTACATTTAAGTCATTTAGCAGACGCTCTTATCCAGAGCGACTTACAAATTGGTGCATTCACCTTAAGATATCCAGTGGAACAACCACTTTACAATAGTGCATCTAAATCTTTCGGGGGGGGGGGGGTAGAAGGATTACTTTATCCTATCCCAGGTATTCCTTAAAGAGGTGGGGTTTCAGGTGTCTCCGGAAGGTGGTGATTGACTCCGCTGTCCTGGCGTCGTGAGGGAGCTTGTTCCACCATTGGGGTGCCAGAGCAGCGAACAGTTTTGACTGGGCTGAGCGGGAGCTGTGCTTCCTCAGAGGTAGGGAGGCGAGCAGGCCAGAGGTGGATGAACGCAGTGCCCTTGTTTGGGTGTAGGGCCTGATCAGAGCCTGAAGGTACGGAGGTGCCGTTCCCCTCACAGCTCCGTAGGCAAGCACCATGGACTTGTAGCGGATGCGAGCTTCAACTGGAAGCCAGTGGAGAGAGTGGAGGAGCGGGGTGACGTGAGAGAACTTGGGAAGGTTGAACACCAGACGGGCTGCGGCGTTCTGGATGAGTTGTAGGGGTTTAATGGCACAGGCAGGGAGCCCAGCCAACAGCTAGTTGCAGTAATCCAGATGGGAGATGACAAGTGCCTGGACTAGGACCTGCGCCGCTTCCTGTGTGAGGCAGGGTCGTACTCTGCGAATGTTGTAGAGCATGAACCTACAGGATCGGGTCACCGCCTTGATGTTAGTGGAGAACGACAGGGTGTTGTCCAGGGTCACGCCAAGGTTCTTAGCACTCTGGGAGGAGGACACAAGGGAGTTGTCAACCGTGATGGCGAGATCATGGAACGGGCAGTCCTTCCCTGGGAGGAGGAGCAGCTCCGTCTTGCCGAGGTTCAGCTTGAGGTGGTGAGCCGTCATCCACACTGATATGTCTGCCAGACATGCAGAGATGCGATTCGCCACCTGGTTATCAGAAGGGGGAAAGGAGAAGATTAATTGTGTGTCGTCTGCGTAGTAATGATAGGAGAGACCATGTGAGGATATGACCGAGCCAAGTGACTTGGTGTATAGTGAGAATAGGAGAGGGCCTAGAACAGAGCCCTGGGGGACACCAGTGGTGAGAGCACGTGGTGCGGAGACAGATTC
Source organism: Salmo trutta (assembly GCF_901001165.1). Classification (NCBI taxonomy): domain Eukaryota; kingdom Metazoa; phylum Chordata; class Actinopteri; order Salmoniformes; family Salmonidae; genus Salmo; species Salmo trutta. The sequence goes on along the minus strand of NC_042959.1, from coordinate 71,572,217 downwards.
TCGCCACGCCACCTGGTCGGAGCGACCTGTCAGGTAGGACGCAATCCAAGCGTGGGCCGCGCCGGAGATGCCCAGCTCGGAGAGGGTGGAGAGGAGGATCTGATGGTTCACGGTATCAAAGGCAGCAGATAGGTCTAGAAGGATGAGAGCAGAGGAGAGAGAGTTTGCTTTAGCAGTGCGGAGAGCCTCCGTGACACAGAGAAGAGCAGTCTCAGTTGAATGCCCAGTCTTGAAACCTGACTGATTAGGATCAAGAAGGTCATTCTGAGAGAGATAGCAGGAGAGCTGGCCAAGGACCGCACGTTCAAGAGTTTTGGAGAGAAAAGAAAGAAGGGATACTGGTCTGTAGTTGTTGATATCGGAGGGATCGAGTGTAGGTTTTTTCAGAAGGGGTGCAACTCTCGCTCTCGTGAAGACGGAAGGGACGTAGCCAGCGGTCAAGGATGAGTTGATGAGCGAGGTGAGGTAGGGGAGAAGGTCTCCGGAAATGGTCTGGAGAAGAGAGGAGGGGATAGGGTCAAGTGGGCAGGTTGTTGGGCGGCCGGCCGTCACGAGACGCGAGATTTCATCTGGAGAGAGAGGGGAGAAAGAGGTCAAAGCACAGGGTAGGGCAGTGTGAGCAGGACCAGCGGTGTCGTTTGGCTTAGCAAACGAGGATCGGATGTCATCAGCCTTCTTTTCAAAATGGTTGACGAAGTCATCCGCAGAGAGAGAGGAGGGGGGGAGGGGGAGGAGGATTCAGGAGGGAGGAGAAGGTAGCAAAGAGCTTCCTAGGGTTAGAGGCAGATGCTTGGAATTTAGAGTGGTAGAAAGTGGCTTTAGCAGCAGAGACAGAAGAGGAAAATGTAGAGAGGAGGGCGTGAAAGGATGCCAGGTCCGCAGGGAGGCGAGTTTTCCTCCATTTCCGCTCAGCTGCCCGGAGCCCTGTTCTGTGAGCTCGCAGTGAGTCGTCGAGCCACGGCGCAGGAGTGGAGGACCGAGCCGGCCTGGAGGATAGGGGACAGAGAAAATCAAAGGATGCAGAAAGGGAGGAGAGGAGGGTTGAGGAGGCAGAATCAGGAGATAGGTTGGAGAAGGTTTGAGCAGAGGGAAGAGATGATAGGATGGAAGAGGAGAGAGTAGCGGGAGAGAGAGAGCGAAGGTTGGGACGGCGCAATACTATCCGAGTAGGGGCAGAGTGAGAAGTGTTGGATGAGAGCGAGAGGGAAAAGGATACAAGGTAGTGGTCGGAGACTTGGAGGGGAGTTGCAATGAGATTAGTGGAAGAACAGCATCTAGTAAAGATGAGGTCAAGCGTATTGCCTGCCTTGTGAGTAGGGGGGGAAGGTGAGAGGGTGAGGTCAAAGGAGGAGAGGAGTGGAAAGAAGGAGGCAGAGAGGAAAGAGTCAACGGTAGACGTGGGGAGGTTAAAGTCACCCAGAACTGTGAGAGAACTGTTACATTCATTTGATCTTACATTCATTTGATCTTACATTCATTTGATCTTACATTCATTTGATCTTACTACAGTGTAATGTTAAGTTGGCCCAAAACCAACCAGAAGAAAGTTGAAAGTTAAAACCAACCAGAAGAAAGTTGAAAGTTAAAACCAACCAGAAGAAAGTTGAAAGTTAAAACCAACCAGAAGAAAGTTGAAAGTTAAAACCAACCAGAAGAAAGTTGAAACAACCAGATGATCTTACAGTGTCAACTTTCTTCTGGTTGGTTTTGGGCCAACTTAACATTACACTGTAGTGAGATTGAATGAATGTACAACCAAAAAGTGTTTTTGTTTTATTAATACTGCATGTGGAACAGAAATTAGTTTGGGGGTTTCCTTTCTGATTAGATGAATGTGCCCATTGTCCCATTTAGCCTTGCTGTTTTTTTTTTATTGCAGATCTGTGTAAAGTAGATTATTCATGCGAACAAATTGGCATCCACAGCTCTAAATGGAATAAGGACCCACTGTTTGGCTGCTCGGTAGTGGGCAGTAATAGGCTGTAGTGCTGTAGATTAGGTTACATCCTGGAGTTTCTTTGCTGTATTGTTTTCCCATCTGACCCTTTCCCTCCATTCTTCCATCTCTCTGTGCAGGCAGAGTTTGAGCGAGTAGCAGATGATGTGAAGAAGGTGAAGTCCAGACCTTCAGACCAGGAGCTGCTGGACATGTATGGTCTGTATAAGCAGGCCATATTTGGAGACATCAACATTGGTACGGAATTTTCTTTGTGCCATTTAAAACATGCTAATTGAAATACATAATTGTACAGAACATACACAAGTGAAAGGACCATTACAATTATATGGAGAGAATAACAATTATTTTAGCAAATTCTGGGTAGATAGGGCGCTCATCTCCCAGATTTCAGAAAACTGCTTTCCAAAATGGCCATATCAGATACCCACACTAGTATTGGTAGGCCAATAGAACGTAAAGCCTAACCTTAAATCTGGTCTGGTTCCTCTGAAGTTCTCTTCATTTTTTTTACCAGTCACCACTGATGTCCTAAATACTGTCCTCTCTTGTTCTCCACAGACAAACCAGGCATGTTAGACATGAAGGGAAAAGCCAAGTGGGAGGCCTGGGATTCTAGGAAAGGTAAAATAAAAGGATTTTGTCTTCTCTCATAATGGAAAAAAGGAATGGCCTCCACACTAGCCCTCCATCCTCTACCCTTGTTTCAGTCTTTGGAACATTCTAATCCAGTGATGAACATTTAGTGAACAGAATGCTACAGTAAGGGGTAATGATAACACCCATCTAGAGATTGTACTTGGTATTGAAGGCTGCAATCATCATTCACCAACACGTTTAATTGAAAATAATATAGTGTACACTGGTGCGTGTGTGAGTGAGGGAGAGTGTGTGTATGTGTGATGATGTTGCTCTAATTTGAATGTATGTTACCAGACTTACAGTGGCAAGAATCCAAGATGGTAGCCAATCAATCTGTCCGTTTGTATGTGTGATCCTTGAGAGTAGAGTTTTAAGAGTTTTTATGTTTTAATGACCCTGGTCCTGTTTACAGAAGCAAATACTTTATACGTGAAGGTGGATGCTGTATATAACAACTATTTTTATATCTCAGTCTCTATTATACGACATTTACTTATACAAAGATTTCGGATTGAGAAGGCCTTTATTTTTTATTACACCTTTCTGGAGTTGGAGCTCGCCGTGTCAGGAGCGCCTGTCTGCGCGCAAGGCCTGTTACGCGAGCGCAGGTGCGCATTGAAGACTAGGAGCGGAGAAGCGGTTATCGGATTGGAAAACCTGATGCACCGTGGGCGGTGGGAAAATCTACCTTGTTATACACAACGTCTACTGGTCGCTGCACACCTGTGCTGAAATACCTCTAAAAACCGGCATTATGTATCTGTTACTGCTCTTTACTCAATGCCATCCTGGATTAAATAGGCTGAATGATCAATGGGTGAGTGAATTATCTTCGCCTTATGCCCTTCAATTTGCAAACACTCCGACGAGACCATCATGTCAATACCACTAGGAAATTGGTCTCTCTCTGCAATTACATTTGTACCACTCTCAAACGCAACTGGACCTACACTTGATGGCATACTTCCAAAATCTCAAACTATTGAATTACTTTTTTTCTGTGTCGAAAGACTCAGTTCGTTTTATTGACAATGGTGCTGGCTCCACCAAATCCTCACGTATTGGGCAACTGAGATATATTGTTGTGCTTTTATTGATGATCTCTGGTAATGTGCGACCAAACCCTGGGCCGGTAGATACCATGCAATCTTTACCGACTCCCTATGATTTTAAAAACAGCAGGTTTTGGCCTCTTGCATGTTAATATCAGAAGAATATTTGTAAAAAATAGACATGATTAGAATATGGGCCAAAAGGACAAATGCAGATCTAATGGTTTTATCAGAAACGTGGCTAAAGAAATCTGTGTCAAATAACTCGATTTGTATTGATAGGTACACGGTTTTTAGATCGGATTAGTAAAGGAGGAGGGGTTTCAATTTATGTTAAATCCGAGTTTAACACCACTGAAATGATCTCGATTACCAAAGCCAAACATTTTGAATTGCTTGCGGTTAAAGTGAACATATATAAGGACTCCCACATCACTGTAGTCGGGAGCTACAGACCGGCTTCGGGAGACGCACTTAACTCTCTTTCTGATGTCCTGCACAAACTAAATGACTCTGAATTCATTATTTTAGAAGATTTGAACTGGGACATGCTTACATATGTATCTGACTCTTCTCTTTTAAAGAACTGTGTGACTCTCTGAATCTCGCTCAATTAATTAATGCGCCTACAAGACCGAATCCCAGAGCACCTAACAAATCAACGCTATTGGACATTATTCTAACGAATACCCCTCCCAAATACACACCGACTGGGATATTCTGTAATGATGTCAGTGATCACTGTGCAATTGCTTGTTAGAAATACAAAAATGTCCAAACCCCGGTATATTTTTAAAATACATTTTAGACAGTTTGATGAACAAGCGTTCTTACCATAATACGCGTTCTGTACCATAATGTTAACAGTAAATCTGATTCCCGATGTTGACACTGCCTGGGTCTATTTTTATATGAAATTTGTGTCGATTTGTGATAAGCATGCCCCTGTGAAGAAATGTAGAATCAGTGGAAGGGACAATCCCTGGTTTTCAGATAACTTGGCAGAATTAATTAGAAATATCTATTGGGCTCAAGCTAGACATACAAATGCTCCTGTTGACTGGACCTACTTCAGAGCGCTAAGAAACAAATGCACAGGATTGATCAGGAAGTCCGAATCAGATTACTATTTAAATACAGTCACAGAGAACCTAAACAACCCTACCAAGTTCTGGAAGCTAATCAAATCAGTGTCAGGTTCTAATGTATCCTCTGGCCTTCCTGACCATTTAATGAAGGATAAAGCCCATATTGTAGGGGTTTTTAAGAAGCACTTCATATCTGCTGGTTCAGTTTTTGATAATGGTGGGGCCCAGGCCTCTAATGTAAGCTCTGTTACAGTCAACTATGATATTGGCCCTCATGTGAACCATTTTAACTTTGAGCCTGTTTCTTATACTGAGGTCTATAAAGCACTAAAGGCTGTAGACACTAAAAAGTCTGCAGGTCCAGACAACCTGGACCCCTACCTCTTAAAGATAGAAGCTGGTATTATTACTGAACCTGTGGCTCACATTTTCAACTTGAGTCTCTTGACCAATTCCATACCCAGCATTTGGAAATCAGCTTATGTCCTCCCACTGCTAAAGGGTGGAGATCCCTCAGATGCTAATAATTATTGTCCGATCTCTAAACTCCCTATCCTGGCCAAGGTCTATGAATCCCTAGTGATGATACAGTTATATATTCATGTGCTCCTTCTCTGGTTCAGGCTGTTGAAGAGCTCCAGACTGCTTTTCGGTCACTGCAGGCCTCCCTTTATGGCCTCAAACTGGTCTTGAATATACAAAAAACTAAATTCATGACTTTTACCAGAGCTAGAACTCTGCCAGAGAACGTTAGCATTGTCACATCTGGTGGCTTATCCAAGGAAAAAGTGTCATCCAACCAAATACCTACAGTGAGGGGAAAAAGTGATCCCCTGCTGATTTTGTACGTTTGCCCACTGACAAAGAAATAATCAGTCTATAATTTCAATGGTAGGTATATTTGAACAGTGAGAGACAGAATAACAACAAAAAAATCCAGAAAAACGCATGTCAAAAATGTTGTAAATTGATTTACATTTTAATGAGGGAAATAAGTATTTGACCCCTCTGCAAAACATGATTTAGAACTTGGTGGCAAAACCCTTGTTGGCAATCACAGAGGTCAGACGTTTCTTGTAGTTGGCCACCAGGTTTGCACACATCTCAGGAGGGATTTTGTCCCACTCCTCTTTGCAGATCTTCTCCACGTCATTAAGGTTTCGAGGCTGACGTTTGGCAACTCCTTTAAAGTTCATGTGGATAATCTTGTGACAAAGCTTAAATTGAAATTGGGTTTTTATCTTAGTAATAAGGCTTGCTTCCTGCTAATGGCTAGAAAGAAGCTTGTTCAGGCCACTTTTCTTTCTGTAATTGATTATGGTGACTTGTTGTATGTGCGTACAACCTCCTCCGTCTTACAGAGACTGGACTCTGTTTATCATGCAACCTTGCGCTTTATTACAAATGCCTAGTCACTCACCCACCATTGCACATTGTACCAAATGGTGGGTTGGACCTCACTTTATATGCGCATAAAGATCCATTTGTATGTGTTCATCTACAAAGCCCTTTTGGGTAAACTCCCTCTTTACCTCTGTAGTCTGGTCTCCTTCACCACCAGCAGTTACCATACCCGGTCTGCTAGGTGGTTGCTACTTAAAGTCCCCAGGACATTCACAGTATTAGGCAAAGCTGCCTTCTCTTCTTGTGCACCAGATGCATGGAATAATCTACAATCCATTCTTCATCTAGATATGTTAGTGCCACTGAATGAATTTAAAATATTGATGGGAGACTCTGTTACAGAGGAGTGTAAATGCTTTTTTTGAGTCTGGATCATGTTGTTGTATGTTTTAATTCTGTAATGTATTGATAGTTGCTGACTTCTTGGCCAGGTCTCCCTTGAAAAAGAGACTCTGGGTGTCAATGGGATTTACCTGGTTAAATAAATGTAAATGTTGTATTTGTGTTCTTATTTTATAGGTATGTCCAAGGAGGATGCTATGACAGCTTACATCGCACTTGCTAAGGAGATCATCAGCAAATACTAATATGATGATGAAATTGTATCCAGGGTGTGACTAGAATATGTTATTATGAGGAGAGCTGTATCTCATTCAGCCACAAGCCATAGGTTATGAGAAGCTACTGCACTAGGAAAATTATAAATCTTTTCTCCTTAGATTGAACTTTCTTGTCTTAAAATGTGGAGTTTATTTGCTATAAACCCCTATGCACTTTTGGGATGTTGAATTTATGATTTAATAAAACATTGTTTTAAATTACGCTCAGTCTATTTTATTTGTAGATATATGATGATAAACGAGGGCAATATTCTATATTTTCTATGTTCCTGTCTTCTTACCTCTAAAGATGACACACACTATTGAGATAAATACTGAGTGATTCATTAACAATGCAAAAGCTCACTAAGTATGAAAACAGAATGAACAGTGTTTCCCATAACATTAATTATTTATTTGATAAAATCATGAGTCTATAAATGGTAGCGCTCTCTCACTCACTCAGACAAGTAAGGTCCCCCCCCCCGCCCCTATAGCTCTGCGGCCCTCCTAATAAATATCTCTGCTATTAAGCCCTGTTGGCCACCACAAGACTTGCAGGGCTAGTTTGCAGCCTAGGTTGAAAATAAGTTATTATTTTTAACCTAGGTTGCAGCTAGGAACTTTTATTTACTTGGTTGCCTGGAAATCACATTTCTGGAACGGACTTGTGCCTCACTTCCTGTTTATGTGTCTTTGTAGCAGAGATGGAATGGAAATTCCATTCCTCCAGTATCTCTGTTGTAGCTAGCTGGTATGCAATGAAATGTCGCTTGCTACTGAAGTTTAGTTGGCTAGCTTTAAGCCATAGAAAATATTTGGGCTATGTTATATAAATGGAAATATGTTTTCTACTTTATTATGTATGCAAACACATAGGTCGACAAGATGGAGCCATGAAAGGACAGACAGCATGGTTGTTCAGGAGAGTGTTTTAAAACCGTCGCTGTTGATTGGCCAGACAGCAACTGTACCACTGAAGAACGTTAGCGAGCTAGCTAAGTGTGCTGAGACTTGCGTTACATCGACGGACTTCCATCGCCTGTTCCAATACGGTTCGTGAGTGTACTGTAAAAACTTGCCATAACAAACACAAGGAATGGGTCAGATATGTTTCACCAACTTCCATTGAGAGATCCGGACCGATTGAGACTATGGCTAGTTGCCCTGAACATTGACGCCAATACTCCGCCTAACGACCTCAGAAAGTTACTAGTATGCTCAGAACATTTTTCCCGGGGACTATTATGAGAGAATGGAACTGTCAAGAAGTAAGATTAAAAGTTATGTCCCATCAGTGGGCATTCTATGCACAACATGTAGGCAAGTCATATAAACGGACATATGTTTCCTAATTCTTTATTATTGTGTTAAGAGGGAGCCATGAAGGACAGATATCATGGTTGGTCAGGAGAGGGTATTAACACAGTCACTGTTGATAGGCCAGAAGGCAGCAGTGCCACTGAAGAATGTTGTCCGTCCATTGAGGAGGACCAGTGTGTGAACATTCAGCCCAGAAGCTCAGATGAGTCGAACCACGGAGAACAGGTTATGATGCTGCTGTATGAGATTGACTTCATATGTATGCTGAAACCTAACACACTTCATCATGTAGCCAATAACACTGACCTCTGTTTTCATTTGAATTAGGTGAGTGAAGTGTCAGTGGTCCTTCCGTGTGAATACAGAAACATAGACGACAGTTGTTCCCTGAGGATGGAAAGGAATGGGTCTGTGAAGCAGGAGAAGTGTTGCCTCCTATAGCGAGGAAGAGAAGAAGCTGTTGGCTGCCATGGTGTTTGAGAAGGGGGAACTGGAGCTGACTGGCTCTCTGGTGATGGAGGTGACTGAGGATCCACAGGACAGTGATGCAGACACTGCACCCAACAGGGAGGAAAGGGCTCTGCACCTAGAGGAGGAGCAAGGAGATGAGAGACAGACAGATGAAGGGACTGCCCAGCAGAGAGGAGCGGCAGGCTAATGCTGAGTGGGAACCCTCAGTGGAGCCGGAGGTGACTTTAGATTCTGTTTGTGTGTGCGAGAGAGACTGCGCGCGAGAGAGACTGCGCGCGAGAGAGACTGCGCGCGAGAGAGACTGCGCGCGAGAGAGACTGCGCGCGAGAGAGACGGCGCGCGAGAGAGACGGCGCGCAAGAGAGACGGCGCGCAAGAGAGACGGCGTGAGCGAGCCTACACTCCACGCCGACACAAGAAGCTGTGTGTGTGATGGCCAGCCTGAGGAGCCTGTTGGGTTTGACAAACTCTGCATGCGGTTTAACGACCTCGACAGTTATGAGGAGCACGTCCGTCGAGAGCACTCCAAACGTTCACGGCCTCTCTGTCCTGACTGTGGCATCCTCATCTCAACGTTAGTCAGTGTGGGGCATCAGTGTGAACAAGTTCAAGCTGTTCCGCTGTTCTGTCTGTGGGAAGCGCTGTGTGGATGAAGCTGGCCTCAAGCATCACCAGAGGCTTCACCATCAAGAGCATGTCTACTGTAAGTTCTGCCTCAAGCCATTCAAGGCCAGGGGAGACAAGTGGACCCACGAGAATGACGACCACCGGGTCAAAAGGTTGCACTATAGGTGCTCCAAATATCCCCTTGGGATTTTACAACATCTTGAAACGGAACCACCATCTCAGAGAGCATGAGTCCAAGAGACATTTGTAACATGTGCTACAAGGAGTTTCCCCAACTTAGCAAGCTTGAGAGGCACGAGCTGAGCCACAGTGACAACAAATCCTTCAGGTTGGTGTTTTATACTGCATTCTCTGTTAGTTTGATACTGAACACATCTCCCTCTGAAATGTCTTTGTTTGTTTGTATTATCAGCTGAAAGTGGACTGCAAAGTGTTAATGTTTTCCATTACGTTCTGCTCCTGCTAGGTGTCAGGTGTGCCAGCGTTCCTTTGCCCAGCTCAGCCAGCTGAAGTCTTACCTGCACGTCCACACTGGGGAGAAGCCCTTCAAATGCCAGCGCTGCGTCTAGAGCTTTAACCACAACGTCAGCCTCAAGAACCACGCTATCACCAAGGGGAGAGTGGGGAGGGAGTGGAGGTGGGAGAGCGGAGGAGCAGGCGACAGTTGAACTATGACCCTGAGGAGGAGGAGCGTCAGAATGAGAGTGATTCTGACTTTGACCTGGAGGAAGAGGAGAAGACAAGGAGTAAAGGGAAAGGTAGTGGAGGAGGGGGGCACTGGTAGAAGCCTCTAGGAGAGATACATGTGGACACTGCTGTTGAAAAGCTGGACACATTACCATCACCACCCCAGAGAGAACCAGACCAGAACCAGGAGCCACCTACCGGTGTCATTAAAAAAAGTCTTATCGGTTTTGTCATGACCATAATGTTTTGGCTTTGAACATTTCTTAGAACTCTTGAGGCTGTTGTTTTTTCACTTCTACAGTTTTGGTTTAAAAATATATATTGTTAAAGAAAATGTTTCACTGTTCTACATCATCAAATATCCAGGAAAAATCTGATGGGTTTGTAAAGTGAATATGTTACAAAGAATTTCCTCCCCACAGATGTTATTGGCTGATTGCATTTTGAGTTCTCCTGGCTGGAACGGCCCACAAGTTAAGAAGCACAGAGAAACCCATCTTGGATATAACCAGTGAGGAAGCAAGAGGCTTTTTTGGAGAGAATGTCGAATTTGGTCAACAGTTAAATAAAGGTTACATAAAAAATAAAACATAATAATTTGGAACAATGTTTAATTTGATCGAATTTAAGTTTCATCATGTTTATGTCCATAAGAATTTACTGATAAGTGGGCGCATGTGGCATTTAGGAAACTTGGGAGAAAAAATTGTTTATAATGGAGTTGTGCTTGTTGTTCTCACACATATCTGCCCTCTCATTGGCTAGAATGTTTATTTAGTCATTTATTTTACCCCAAGTCCAGTTGAGGGCGACACTACCTTTTGAGTGTAGTTCGCCATAAAACCCAAATAAGAATACCTCGCTCTTGCTCTGTGCCTATATTCCCGCACAGTAGGTGGCGGCATGCACTTAAACGATTGTTTGCGGACCGCCTTGACATAGAAGAAGACTCAAATGAGTCTCAGCGAGAAAGGGATTAGTTGTAAATATCTTTGAATGAGTCCTTTAACTATCCCTATATTTAGACGTCTGTCAACATGGCTGACTCCCAGAAGCATCCGTTAATTTTATACCTCAGTAATCATGCACCACCAGAGACCGCTTTAAAACCTACAATTATTCGACCAGCAGCCAAGAAGCAGAACGATTGTCCCGTGGACAGACCCGAGTAAATTTAGGTGTTGCGTTTTTACGATGGCGCGTAGAATTCTCTTTTCGCGTGAACGCGCACGCACATCTTCATTGCTGCGAATTACTTGCTAGTTGAGATTTCTGCTCTTCACTCCGTTGTCAGTTTAGCCTACATTTCACTGATTGTAGTAGCAGTAGCATTTCTTTATTTGTCCTTCAAGGCAGCTGTCAATGTTCGTTAGGTTGCGATTTTATTTTATGGCGGTTTGATCGCGGGGGAGGCACTAGTAATATCGGCAGTTTTCGTTTTGGTTATTTGTTTCAAGTGTATTAGTCTGTAAAGAAAGTGTATTTTAATCAATGCATGTTCCTAGACGATAAGATTGCGTGATGATGCAAATGACTGAGGAACATTCCATCGGTCTCTTCCAAATATGCTGTGTATGAATTTGCAAGAGCCAAGTGGCAGGAAATGACCCCTTCTTTTTCAAATTTGACCCAGGTTAGCTGCCACCCCCCTCCACAACCTGCTGCCCCCCCTCCCTCCCCAGAACATATCATTGTGAACATCGACTGCCTGCTGCAGCTGTTTCAGCGGTGTGAGCAGTGCAGGCGTGAGAGTGTGATCCAGACGCAGGGAGACAGGACATGCCTCTCTGTGACCCAACACTGCCAGAGCTGCAACCACCGCAGGACATGGGCAAGTAACCAGTCTGTTTTCCAGACAACACACAGAGGAAATGGAGACGAGCCACAGAACACCCAGGTTGGTATTTCAGGATTAACAGTTGATATTGTGAGGTAACTAACTTCAGTTGTGTGTATTCTGTGGTATCTCTAGCTCTGACAGAATTATCACTCCAATAATGGTGTATGCCTTGCTGAGGTGCAAGTGGCTCTGCCGTCTGAGGACACACAAGGCCCTGGAGCTGACCGGCTCTCTGAAGATGGAGGTGACCGTAGACCAGCCACCAAGACCAGGGGGAAGTGGCTTGTCATTGGTGAGGTGGAAGGAGGGGAACAAAGGAGCTGAGGAGATCAAGAAAGTGACTGAGGTGGTGTTGGACAGTGAGACGGACAGTGTACGAAGTCAGGATGAAAATAGCCTGTCCTTACAGGAGAATGATGGAGGAGAGAAGAGAAGGGAAAAGTCCCTAGGAGGTGAACAACAGGAGAAGGGTGCTGAGCAGCGGGCCTCTATTACGGTGACGATATACTCTATAGAGGCTGAGAACTCTGAAAGCCAAACCTTTCAGATAGACAGAGGAGAGAAGACGGAGGTGGCTGCAGATGGGTGTGAGCTGGAGGGTGAGGAGAAGGAAAAAGATGGCCAAAGAGAGAGTGTCTCTGACTTTGACCCAGAGGAAGAGGAGGATGAGGGACTGAGAGAGTGACACTGAATTTGACCCAGAGGAGGAGAGCGCAACAAGTAGTAGAGGGAGAAGCAGAGGAAGAGGTAGGAGGAAAGGGAGAATCAGGGGAAGAAGTAGGGGGGTAGGGGGAGAAGCAGAGGAAGGCAATTGCAGCAGCCTACAGGAGAGACTGGTTTGGATGAGTCTGCTGAAGAATCAGATAGCTCACCTTCATCATTACCCCGGAGAGACCAGCAGGACCAGGAGTCGTTCAGCGGTGCCGCTGGAGAACTGGGCTCTGGGTCCTTACCAGCATCCAGCAGAAATTCAAACACTCCAAACGCCTCTGTCCTGAATGTGGCGTCCTGTACTCCACCAGGCTGCAGCACCATAAGTGTGAACACAAGTTCATGGTCCGCTGTCCAGACTATGGTAAACGCTGTGTGAATGAACTCGTCCTCAAGAGTCACCAGAGGCAACACCATCAGGACCTTAAGTTTCCCTGTAAGTTCTGCCTCCAATCCTTCAGGACGCACCTGGACAAGCTGACCCACGAAGACCCACAGATTCAAAAATCACAGATGCTACAGCTGCTCAGAGTGCCCACAGAGGTTTGACAACATCCTCATACGGAACCGGCATCTCAGAGAGCACAAGTCCAAGAAACACGTCTGTCATACATGCTACAAGGAATTCGACAAAGGTCACCGCCTAAAGAGGCACGAGCTGTCCTATAGTGACGACAAACCCTTCAAGTGCCAGGTATGCAATACTAATTAGTTACTCCAAACTAAAGCCTGGTTTAGACAGATGGGTGCCGTGTTTTAGATGCGTTTTGCTTGGATCCCAACCCATAGGGCCCTCAAACTCAACTCTGGACCTCAATCAGGGACTGATTTAGACCTGGGAAACCAGGTGGGTGCAATTCATTATCAGGTAGAACAGAACTAGCAGGTTCCAGACCTTGTAGAGTAAGAGTTGAATACCCCTGCCATAGGGGGAGGAAGGGAATAAGTAGGTATATGTGCTAGCTAAACAGGCCCTTAGGAGAGAAATAGTGGATGTGGCGGTGCCAATGGGCAAGGCAGAGGCTAAGGGAATGATTTGGACAGTGGTGGCAGGAGCAGTGGAACAGAGACGGTAAAGGCAGGCATCTATTCTAAGTAAAGAGGAAAGTCGGGGACGGGAGGAAGAAACAGATGAGGCCATTTTTACAAGGCTAGGACACAGACGGCTGAATAAGTCATTACTATTTTATAGCCTTTATTTAACCAGGAAAAGCCCATTGAGACCCAGAGTCCCTTTTTTTCAAGGGAGACCTGGCCAAGAAGGCAGCAGCAATCTATACATTGCAGAATTAAAACATACAATTCAACAACATGATCCAGCCTAAAAAAAGCATTTGCACTATTAGGAAGGTGTCTGTGACGTACACATGTAGCCATAGCTAAATCTCCCTGTCCTTTGCACTTTAACATTAATTTGCACCAGACATTTAGTGTCCAATCAAATAATGACCACATGGTTTTCATTTCAAATATCAAAGATACACCTTTATTGAATTGTTGCATACAGTAATTCTAAGTTAAGTGCACACCCTTAGATTTATATTTGTAACATCTTAATCTAATAATTATTGATGTGTTTTACCATTTGAGATTTTGCAGCACGTTTCTGGTGCCTTATCTGCAGCATTGTGGCCAGCTTGTTAGAGGGCCTGCTGCTAATTGGACCTTCCTATTATCCTGAAATAGAGGGGTGTCGGTAGAATATCATTTTAAACTGGATTTCCCCAGTTTAACATGATATGCTAGAGTTTTCTATTTAAAATGCATATACACTGCTCAAAAAAATAAAGGGAACACTTAAACAACACAATGTAACTCCAAGTCAATCACACTTCTGTGAAATCAAACTGTCCACTTAGGAAGCAACACTGATTGACAATACATTTCACATGCTGTTGTGGAAATGGAATAGACAACAGGTGGAAATTATAGGCAATTAGCAAGACACACCCAATAAAGGAGTGGTTCTCCAGGTGGGGACCACAGACCACTTCTCAGTTCCTATGCTTCCTGGCTGATGTTTTGGTCACTTTTGAATGCTGGCGGTGCTTTCACTCTAGTGGTAGCATGAGACGGAGGCTACAACCCACACAAGTGGCTCAGGTAGTGCAGCTCATCAAGGATGGCACATCAATGTGAGCTGTGGCAAGAAGGTTTGCTGTGTCTGTCAGTATAGTGTCCAGAGCATGGAGGCGCGACCAGGAGACAGGCCAGTACATCAGGAGACGTGGAGGAGGCCGTAGGAGGGCAACAACCCAACAGCAGGACCGCTACCTCCGCCTTTGTGCAAGGAGGAGCAGGAGAAGCACTGCCAGAGCCCTGCAAAATGACCTCCAGCAGGCCACAAATGTGCATGTGTCTGCTCAAACGGTCAGAAACAGACTCCATGAGGGTGGTATGAGGGCCCGACGTCCACAGGTGGGGGTTGTGCTTACAGCCCAACACCGTGCAGGACGTTTGGCATTTGCCAGAGAACACCAAGATTGTCAAATTCGCCACTGGCGCCCTGTGCTCTTCACAGATGAAAGCAGGTTCACACTGAGCACGTGACAGACGTGACAGAGTCTGGAGGTGCCGTGAAGAACGTTCTGCTGCCTGCAACATCCTCCAGCATGACCGGTTTGGCGGTGGGTCAGTCATGGTGTGAGGTGGCATTTCTTTGAGGGGCCGCACAGCCCTCCATGTGCTCGCCAGAGGTAGCCTGACTGCCATTAGGTAGCGAGATGAGATCCTCAGACCCCTTGTGAGACCATATGCTGGTGCGGTTGGCCCTGGGTTCCTCCTAATGCAAGACAATGCTAGACCTCATGTGGCTGGAGTGTGTCAGCAGTTCCTGCAAGAGGAAGGCATTGATGCTATGGACTGGCCCGCCCGTTCCCCAGACCTGAATCCAATTGAGCACATCTGGGACATCATGTCTCGCTCCATCCACCAACGCCACGTTGCACCACAGACTGTCCAGGAGTTGGTGGATGCTTTAGTCCAGATCTTGGAGGAGATCCCTCAGGAGACCATCCGCCACCTCATCAGGAGCATGCCCAGGCGTTGTAGGGAGGTCATACAGGCACGTGGAGGCCACACACACTACTGAGCCTCATTTTGAATTGTTTTAAGGACATTACATCAAAGTTGGATCAGCCTGTAGTGTGGTTTTCCACTTTAATTTTGAGTGTGACTCCAAATCCAGACCCCCATGGGTTGATAAATTGGATTTCCATTGATTATTTTTGTGTGATTTTGTTGTCAGCACATTCAACTATGTAAAGAAAAAAGTATTTAATAAGATAATTTCTTTCATTCAGATCTAGGATGTGTTGTTTAAGTGTTCCCTTTATTTTTGAGCAGTATATTTAAAACTAATTACGTTAATGATATTTATGCTTAAAATCATGTTTCTGCAAAAAATGTTGGGAATAGATCCTAGATTTTGTTTGTTTGTTATGTGTATCTTTGTAGCCTACCTACCTCGTATTTGGAACTGGCCATTCTCTTTTATATTCTGTGTGCTCAACTAACTCTTGGAGTTTCAAGTGTCAAATAAATCAGAGAAATTGGACATCATTGTGGCTGTGGCAGAGAAGGTTCTGGGCCTGAAAGACGGAAGAAGTACGGCCCTCCCAGGCTCCTGAGCCTGTGTCGGGATCAGATTTTAGCAGAAGAAATAGTGTTAATTTTGTTTTTGGTAGTTAGTATGAATATTTTAATCCAAAACGTTTTTGAGGGATATTTTACTACCCCGCACAGTAGGTGGCGGCAATACACCTTATAGGTTAGACTACAGCCACCCAAGTCAAAGACTGTTCTCTCTATTTCCACATGGCAAGCTGTGCCGGTGCATCAAGTCGGACACCAACAGGCTCCTGAATAGCTTCTATCCCCAAGCCATAAGACTGCTAAATAGCTAACTTAATGGCTACACAGACTGAGTTGACCCTTGTATTTGATTTTTGCACACTCAGAGGGCCCTACACACTCACTCACTTCATTCACTCACACACACACACACACACACACACACACACACACACACACACACATAATATGCATATATATTTATACTGACTACGCATACCCGCTCACATACAATCATCATATGTGCTGCTGTGACTGTTTCTTATATCCTGATGCCTTGTCACCTTAACCCTATACACATCTACCTATCACGACAGTATCCCTGCACATTGTAAATATGGTACTGGAACTGCTTGCTGACTTTTTCGTGTTCTTATTTCTCATGTTTTTGTTCTACCTTGTTATATTCAGTATTACACTACTGCATTGTTGGGGTTAGAGCTTGCAAGAAAGACATTTCATTGTGCATGTGACATTGAACTAGTCTGCCAATAAACCTCGAAGAAGAAGTTGGTTCTGCTGTGTAGACCTCAGTTATACATTTATCTATGTTTGAGTTGTTAGAACACTTTTACTTCCATTCATTTACAGGCCTTTTAAGTACTTTTTATGTACTATGGTTTTTGTCTTCTCTTTTGTAAACAATTTCAAGTTTGGGAAAATAAACCCCCTAATATTTGCACCCTACTCAGTTGTCTCCCATTGCCTGCTTGGTCAATACAGCATCCATCAGGAAAGTGTAAGTACTGCCAGTATTTTGAAACTGTAATTCTCACTCCCTCAGTTGTATGTAAATGTCGGAGGCGCGTGTGAACTCGCAAATGGAGGGGCGAGGGAAGGGGGTAATTTTGGATTCAGACAGTGTCCCAAGAGAAACAGTGCTGGCAGGTAGGATTTAGTTCCTTTCTGTCTCTGGCTCACACTCCAGCACAGTAGGCGGCGGTAATGCGCTGTTTGGATGCCAACCGCCCTTAAACCCTACTGAAGAAAGGGGGCCCGGGAAGACGTAAATATTAGGTCATTTCCGCGGTGGAAACAATGGTGGAACGCAGAGATTTGTAAGGAAAGCCAACGTTACATCCGTCCCTAATACATTCGATTTAGTTTTAAATAGTGCTTCTATTGCGGCCAATCATGGCCAATAATAATAATATAATCTTTACACCCTTTTTATCACTGAAGAAGAAACCCGATCGAGATTCTGAGTGGAGAAAATTAAAGGACAAATCCAGAAACCGGATTAATATCGGAGAAGCTTTTACCAGATGGAGGAACCTCAAGGAGGAGAAATCTATGCCTACAGATGCCGAAGTGGCTTTGTTTTTGCTTGACAGGTAACTCGGGTGTTTTTTCTGCAGTTTAGCAGGGTTGCCAGGTCAACCTAAAATGTCCAAACCAATGACTACTCAAAACCCCGCTCACAAGGCCAGAAAACTAGACAAAAAATGTACGAGAGGCAGAAGTGGGACACTTGCATTTTCCGTATTTCGACATCTATCCAACATATAAGCCCAACACATCATACATTTCTGAAATCCTCAAGATGTTTCTAAAATCACACACACATTTTCTTTGTTGATATATTAACAGGATGCATGACACACCCATTTTGTCTACACTGAGTCAAATAGAAATGTTTTTCTCGCATTTGATAGCCTGGACAGTAGTTTAGATAAACTGGGACACCATTATTATAGTCCTAATTGTACCCCAATGACAATAACATTTTGTGTGATTATGAAACAAGTGTAGACTCCTGAAATGCATCATGTGTTGGGCTATTAGCCCATTGGGGTACAATTAGGACTATAATAATGGTGTCCTAGTTTCCAAAATGCAAAGTGTCCCACTTTATCTGAATACACTCAATTAACAATACTACAAAAAAAAAATGAACAGGATGTAGTACTACAATAACCAGAGCCCTGCCTAACCAGTACAGGAGGTCCCTAATGTAAACTTGATATCTTTCCTCCATTGGAAAAGCCTATAAGACTGTCCCACTTTAGGTACTCCATGCTGTCCCACTTTAGCTACTCCATGCTGTCCCACTTTAGGTACTCCATGCTGTCCCACTTTAGGTACTCCATGCTGTCCCACTTTAGCTACTCCATGCTGTCCCACTTTAGCTACTCCATGCTGTCCCACTTTAGCTACTCCATGCTGTCCCACTTTAGGTACTCCGTGCTGTCCCACTTTAGCTACTCCATGCTGTCCCACTTTAGCTACTCCATGCTGTCCCACTTTAGCTACTCCATGCTGTCCCACTTTAGCTACTCCATGCTACTCCATGCTGTCCCACTTTAGCTACTCCATGCTGTCCCACTTTAGCTACTCCATGCCGCCCTACTTTAGCTACTCCATGCCGCCCTACTTTAGCTACTCCATGCCGCCCTACTTTAGCTAGCTATGGTTGGTAAAGCGGGACAATAACAAAAGACTGAATTACACATCCTGTTTGCAACAAGGCACTAAAGGAATACTACAATAAACGTGGCAAAGCAATTAACTTTTTGTCTTAAACAAAGTTATGTTTGGGGCAAATACAACAAATGTTCCATATTTTCAAGTATAGTGGTGGCTGCATCATGTTATGGGTATGCTTGTAATCGTTAAGGACTGGGGAGTTTTTCAGGATAAAAAAGAAACGGAATAGTGTCCACAGCAAAATCCTAGAGGAAAACCTGGTTCAGTCTGCTTTCCTCCAGACACTAGCAATTACAGCCTCAAGTCTTCTTGGGTATGACGCTACAAGTAGTACATTAGTGTCTAGCTTGAGAAACAGACGCCTCACAAGTCCTCAACTGGCAGCTTCATTAAATAGTACCCACAAAGCACCAGTCTCAACGTCAACAGCGAAGAGGCGACTACGGGATGCTGGCCTTCTAGGCAGAGTTGCAAAGAAAAAGCCTCAGACTGGCCAATAAAAAGAAAAGATTAAGATGGGCAAAAGAACACAGACACTGGACAAACGAACTCTGCCTATAAGGCCAGCATCCCGGAGTCGCCTCTTCACTGTTGACATTGAGACTGTGCTCAACACACACACACCTCTCTGGTCCTCACTGACTCACTCAGACCTGTCCAGCAGCTCTGACAGGGTTTCTCAAACTCAGTCCTTGGTGCCCCACATTTTTTTACTTGAGAAATACTGCACCAAACACCTTTTTGGTTAGATGTAAAATTACGCAACTTTAACATGCTCAGCAAAAACATCTATTGAGTTAACTAAGATTCAATTCTGGAGATTTTGAGGAAGTGAAATAGGCTTCTGTGTCTACAGTGTCTCATGGGGGACAAACATCATTAACCAAAAGTAGAATCAGTCAGGAAACACACCTCCAAGACTGAAATCTTGTTTTTCTAATAAGCAGCAGAAAAATAACCAATCAGTGTTCAGTGGCTCTTTAATACATTGGAGGTACCAAAGAGGCATTTTTATTTAGTACTGTACATACCGAACAATAAGGGGACTCTTATTGAAATGTTTCATCAACGCATGTTCCTAGAAGATAAAATTGCTAATGAGTATGAATTGGCAAGAGTCGATAGTGTCAGGAAATCACCCGCTCTTTTATTTATTCTTTTGACCCAGGTTAGCTGCCCCCCCTCCACAACCTGCTGCCCCCCCTCCCTCCCCAGAACATATCATTGTGAACATCGACTGCCTGCTGCAGCTGTTTCAGCGGTGTGAGCAGTGCAGGCGTGAGAGTGTGATCCAGACGCAGGGAGACAGGACATGCCTCTCTGTGACCCAACACTGCCAGAGCTGCAACCACCGCAGGACATGGGCAAGTAACCAGTCTGTTTTCCAGACAACACACAGAGGAAATGGAGACGAGCCACAGAATGTTCAGGTGGGTATTTCAGGATTAACAGTTGATATTGTGAGGTAACTAACTTCAGTTGTTTGTATTCTGTGGTATCTCCAGTTAATCTTTTTTATACAAAACTGTCACTCCAATAATGCTGGTGTTTTCCTTCGCTAAGTAGGTTGACATGCAGGTGGCCCTGCCGTCTGAGGACACAGATGGATCTTTGCCGTCTGAGAACCGAGATGGGGACTTGCCATCGGAGGACAGAGATGAGGCTCTGGATCTGACTGGCTCTTTGGAGATGGAGGTGACTGTAGACCAGCCACCAAGACCAGGGGGAAGTGGCACATCCCTGGTGAGGGGGGAAAATGAGCGGAACAAAGGAACAGAGAAGAGAAAGAAAGTGACTAAGGTGGTGTTGGACAGTGCACGAAGCCAGGAGGACAATGGCCTGTCCTCAAAGGAGAATGAGGAAGGAGAGGAGAGAAAGGGAAAGCCCCTAGGTGGTGAACAACAGGAGAAGGGTGCTGAGCAACGGGCCTCTATTGAGGTGACAATATACTCTATAGAGCCTGAGGACTCAGAAAGCCCAACCTCTCAGACAGACAGAGAAGAGAAGAAGCAGGTGGCTGCAGATGGGTTTGAGGGGGAGGGTGATGTGTGTGAGATGGAGGGTGAAGAGACAGGTGAGGAAGATAGACAGACAGAGAGTGACTCTGAATTTGACCCAGAAGGTGAGGAAGAGGGACTGAGAGAGAGTGACTCTGAATTTGACCCAGAAGAAGAGAAACCAACGAGTAGGAGAGGGAGAGGCAGGGGAAGAGGTAGGGGGAGGGGTAGTGGGAAATGGAGAAGCAGAGGAAGGCAATTGCAGCAGCCTACAGGAGAGACTGGTTTGGATGAGTCTGCTGAAGACTCTGATGGATCACCTTCATCATTAACCCGGAGAGACCAGCAGGACCAGGAGTCGTTCAGCGGTGCCGCTGGAGAACTGGGCTCCGGGGACAGTGCCAGCATCCGACAGAAATTCAAATACTCTAAAAAACACCACATGGTCCTCTGTCCTGAATGTGGCGTCCTGTACACCACCAGGCTGAAACACCATAAGTGTGAACACAAGTTCATGGTCCGCTGTCCAGACTGTGGGCAGGGTTGTGCGAGTGAACTGGGCCTCAAGCAGCACCGGAGGCTACACCGTCAGGACCTTAAGTTTCCCTGTAAGTTCTGCCTCCAATCCTTCAGGACGCGGCCGGACAAGCTGACCCACGAGAAGACCCACAGATTCAAAAGATTAAAAGGTCACAGATGCTACAGCTGCTCAGAGTGCCCACTGAGCTTTGACAACATCCTCATACGGAACCGGCATCTCAGAGAGCACGAGTCCAAGAGACACATCTGTCACACATGTTACAAGGAATTCAACAAAGGTCACCTCCTGGAGAGGCACGCACTGTCCCACAGTGACGACAAGCCCTTCAAGTGCCAGGTCTGGAGGGAGGGGCAGGGTTTCAATTACATTCAACTGAAGTGTCTGTTTCAATTACTTATTTTGAAGAGGGCTATTTACTGTAAATAAAATAAAAACTTTACATTTTTATTTCAATCTGAAGTATTGTATTTACATGTTGCCCTTCCCTGTGCGTCAGGTGTGCCAGCGTGCCTTTGCCCAGCTCAGCCAGCTGAAGTCCCACCTGCGCGTCCACACTGGGGAGAGGCCCTTCCAATGCCAGCGCTGTGACAAGAGCTTCAACCACAACGTCAGCCTCAAGAACCACGTCAGACGCTATCACAGCCCAGACTCAGGGCTGGACCCTGATGGAGGCACAGAAGTTGGGGGGGAGGGGGGGAGGAGGGAAACAGATGGCAGGACTGGGCAGAAGGGAGGGGAGGTGAGACCGAGGAAGCCTCGGCAGCAGGTAGAGCTCACCTTTATGACTGAGTGGGAGATGTGGGCAGGAGGAGAGGGAGCAAAGAGAGTGGAGGCGAAACAGAGGAAGAGGAAACGCCAGTGCAATGATGATCCTGAAGAGGAGGAGAGGCAGCGAGAGAGTGACTCTGACTTTGACCCAGAGGAGAAGAAGAAGATGGGGAGTAGTAAAGGGAGGGGGCCAGGGAGAGGAGGGGGGAGAGGAAGTGGAGGGAGTCACTAGCAGAGGCCTACAGGAGAGACTTCTGCAGGCACTGTTGGAGAGATGGGGGACAGAGAGACAAAGGCTGTATTCATTAGTGCACACTGTAGCAAAACATTTTGTAACCGAAAATGAAAACAAGCGTTTGTTATTGGACAAGTTCAGGTACTGCCTCGCCGTTATGGCCCGTTTCTAGTGAATATGACTTAAATAAAATGTTTTTTTGTTTTTTAACTAGGCAAGTCAGTTAAGAACAAATTCTTATTTACAATGACGGCCTACCCCAGCCAAACCCTAACGACACTGTGGGACTCCCAATCATGGCCGGTTGTGATACAGCCCGGAATCGAACCAGGGTCTATAGTGACACCTCTAGCACTGAGATGCAGTGCCTTAGACCGCTGCTTCACTCGGGAGCCCCAAGACTAAGAGCAGGAAACATCTCCTGGCACTAGAATTTGTTATCCTCATGTTCTCAACTTAGAACTTTTCCGGATTCCCAGAACCTGATTGAAACCTAATTCTGGACTAAAATGCAGTTCAATGGATATGCTTTCAATTGCAGGACTAAGCATAATCTGTATCTGGATAGCACAGTTCTGGTAAAACCATTGTTCATTAAATGCGTTGTGTTACCTTAAAATGAAGCTGGTTGAGAGAATGCCAAGAGTACAAAGCTGTCATCAAGGCAAATGATGGCTACTTTGAAGAATCTAAAATATATTTAGATTTGTTCAACTCTTTTTTGGTTACTACATGATTCCATATGTGTTATTTCATAGTTTTGATGTCTTCACTATTCTACAATGTAGAGAATAGTGCAAATAAAGAAAAACCCTTGAATTAGAAGTTGTGTCCCAACTTTTGACTGGTACTGTACAGTATCAGTCAAACGTTTGGACACACCTACACAGTTTTGGTTCAACACATTGCACATTAAATGTGTAACGTTGCCCTAAAATGCTGTTTCTGTACTCTATATGGTGTCATGATCATCACTGATCACCTAGTTTGTGTGATGTTTCATATAGGCTAATGGCAGGTAATGCACCAGGACCTAGTGTTGAATGCACCAGTATCACATTTTTCAACCCAGGTACTAGCAACATATGAGCCTCGGAAGTACTGCACCCCGGCTTAACACTTTAATCATTATTAAATATCCTATTCCATTAATGTAACGATAAAATATATAAGAGAAGTCTCAGTCGGAGTTAGATATCCATGGAAGAATGAATAAGCAAGGTCGGGTGAAGTGTAAGAATATCACCATTTAATTCATGCGCGGTGTCTTTTCTGGGCCTTGGCAGTCAGTTTAATGGGGAAATGTGATGAGCAGTGCTACATACACCATGATAGGCTGACCACACCGCTCGCGTCGCGTGCGCGAGCGTTGCAAAATAAATTTAGAAATCTATGTTATGCAATTATTGCACCCACACTGCTTGCGTGCGTCAATGAGCGTCTGCGTTGCCAAGGGCTAAAATAGAAGTCATTCCTATTTCTGATGCAGATCGCGCTGCAAGTCCTGCCTCTCCCATCTAGTCAGTAGTTTATAGAAGCAGGTACCCATGTGCCATCTCCTCATTCGTTATACCTATGTGGGTGTTTGAAAGATGAACTGTTGCCGGTTGTCGTGGTAATACTATGAAAGTTTAGATGCCAATCACCATATAAGTTAAACGATGAAAAAGCCTGGAAGGAGGAGAGATGACTATAAACAATTCGGTTGACCGTTTTTATGTGTGGATTAATTGTCGGAGTAGAGGACCTTGTGCATTTCAGGTAAAATAACAACCTAATGTTTATATCCCAGGACAAATTAGCTAGCAACAGCAAGCTAGCTAAATAGGACAAATTAGCTAATAAGTGCAAGCTAAATTGCCATAAATGTTTAATGCTTTTTGACCGGTCCCCAAATTAATGTCATTGGTTCAGAGTTTGTTTTGATATTTTAACCTGCGTGTCCTGATCGCATTTGGTGTAGGGGGACAAAATTAATTTATGCACGATGGCGCATGCGCGCAGCCGGTTTGGGTTCCATGTGAGTGGGACAACATAAAATTACTGTCGCCTTCATCCGTAGTCTAGATGATATCCACAACATCTTTTATTTTGCATGGACGACTGAAGACAATTTTGCATATATTTGAATTCACAAAATACTAAGGTGAGTTTGCGGGATTAAGCCGCGCTTCGATTGGACTGCACACTGAATCTGATTTATAGTGCCTTCAGAAAGTATTTGTACCCCTTGATTTATTCCACATGTTGGTGTTGCAGACTGAATTCACCCATCTACACACTGCCCCATAATGACAAAGTGAAAATGTGTAATAACCATTTACATAAGTATTCACACCCCCGAGTCAATACTTTGTAGAAGCAACTTTGGCGGCAATTAAAGTTTTTTTTGTCTTGGATATGACGTATCAGTTTGCACATCTGTATTTTCTCAAACTGTTTAATTGGATGGGGAGAGGCTGTGAACAGCAATTGTAGTCTTTTCCACAGATTTTCAATGGGATTAAAATCTGGGATTTGGCTGGGCCACTCAAGGAATTTTACATTATTGTTCTGAAGCCTTTCCAGCTTTGATTTGGCTGTATACTTGGCCATTGTCCTGTTGGAATGTACATCTTCGCCCCAATCTAAGGTCGTTTGCACTCTGAAGTAGGTTCTCATCAAGGATTTGGCTCCATTCATTGTTCAGTCTGTCTTTACCAGTCTCTCAGTCCCTGCGGCTGAAAAACATCCCCATAGCATGATGCTGCCACCACAATGCTTCACGGTAGGGATGGTGTTAGACTGGTGATGAGCTAGCTGTGCCTGGTTCTCCAGACAGCACTTTGCATTCAGGCCAAAGAGTAAAGTTCAATTTTTGCCTCATCAGACCACAGAATTGTGTGATTTATGCTCTGTACTTCACTTGCCTTTTTGCAAACTCCAGGCCTGGTGTCATGTGCCTTTTTTTAATCAGGAGTGGCTTCCATCTGGCCACTCTCCCATAAAACCCAGATTGGTGAAGTGCTGTAGAGACTCTTGTCCTTCTGGCAGGCTCTCCTATCTCAACCAATGAACTCTGGAGTTCTGTCAGTGGTCATTATGTAGTGCTGTCATTCGGTTTTTGGTCACCTCCCCGTCATTCTTGCCAAGTTGCTTAGTTTGGTCGGACGGCCAGCTCTAGGCAGAGTCTGGGTAGTTCCAAATGTTTTCTATTTCCCAATGATGGAGACCACTATGCTCTTGGAATCTTTCAACACTAGAAATTGTGGGAGGCCCCGGGGCACAAACTGAGCAAGAGGACAAGTACATTAGAGTGTCTAGTTTGAGAAACAGATGCCTCACAAGTCCTCAACTGACAGCTTCATTAAATAGTACCCGCAAAACACCAGTCTCAACGTTAACAGTGAAGAGGCGACTCCGGGATGCTGGCCTTCTAGGCAGAGTTCCTTTGTCCAGTGTCTGTGTTCTTTTTCCCATCTTAATCTCTTCTTTTTATTGGCTAGTCTGAGATATGGCTTTTTCTTTGCAACTCTGCCTAGAAGGCCAGCATCCCGGAGTCACCTCTTCACTGTTGACGTTGAGACTGGTGTATTGCGGGTACTATTTAATGAAGCTGCCAGTTGAGGACTTGTGAGGCATCTGTTTCTCAAACTAGACACTAATGTACTTGTCCTCTTGCTCAGTTGTGCACCGGGGCCTCCCATTCCTTTCTATTCTGGTGAAGGGAGTATTACACAGCGTTGTACGAGATCTTCAGTTTCTTGGCAATTTCTCGCATGGAATAGCCTTCACTTCTCAGAACAAACATAGACTGACGAGTTTCAGAAGAAAGTTATTTGTTTCTGGCCATTTTGAGCCTGTAATCGAACCCACAAATGCTGATGCTCCAGATAGGGTAAATGCATTAATTATTTCTTATTCCAAACGGGTGGCGGTTTGTGTGCAAGGTATATGATTAATGTGAGGACAGTCCTAGAATGAATCCACGATAAATGTCCCTTTTTCTCTCTCTCTCTTTTCCCCACCCCCTTCTCCATCTATGTGTAACAAGCCGTTATATCTTGTCAGTCCACTAGGGACCTTTGTTTCATTTAAGTGTGTATGTGTATTCTGTGTTATTATTTAGTTAGCTAGTAAATAAATAATTAAACCAATTTGTGTGGTACGGAATGATCAGTAAAGCTGGAGTTTTTGCGGATTCAAGAAGATTGCGACCGTTTAGATTATGAGACTGATATAAGGTAATGATTAATAAGTGACTTATTGATATATAACATATCTTCTAGAGTTTAATATGGGAGATGGCAACACATTAAACAACTTCTTTCATGGTGCCCTAAATTCCTACAGTGAGGGAAAAAAGTATTTGATCCCCTGCTGATTTTGTACGTTTGCCCACTGACAAAGAAATGATCAGTCTATAATTTTAATGTAGGTTTATTTGAACAGTGAGAGACAGAATAACAACAACAAAATCCAGAAAAACGCATGTCAAAAATGTTATAAATTGATTTGCATTTAACTGAACTAGGGCGTAACCATTAGTCCAACAGTTGCAAATGAGAGTTTCTATTGAACAAACTCAGGTATGTTTATCTTCGTTTCATTTGCTTCTGTTTAAGAAATGTTTTGCAACAGAATCAGCAGAATGAATACACCCCTGATCACACGCAAACACAGTTCACTTTAATAGCAGCCACATGAAAACAGCATGATCACTTTGCTCGTTGTATATACAGTACCAGTCAAATGTTTGGACACACCTACTCATTCAAGGGTTTTTCTTTATTTTTACTATTTTCTACATTGTAGAATAATAGTGAAGACATCAAAACTATGAAATAACACATATGGAATCATGAAGTAACCAAAAAAGTGTTAAATAAATCAACATATATTTTATATTAGAGATTCTTCAAAGTAGCCACCCTTTGCCTTGATGACAGCTTTGCACACTCTTGGCATTCTCTCAACCAACTTCATGAGGTAGTCACCTGGAATGCATTTCAATTAACATGACAGTTTAGCAGTTACACTGGCGGGCCCCAGTGGCAATAAATTAATAAAACCAAAAGCTTACCTTAACTGGGAAGAGTTACAGTTTTGGAAAGCTATAGCCAGCTAGCTAACATAGCATCCCTCTTTGTTTGAGCCGGGTGTTTGAGTAGGCTAACTATGAAAGTAAAAAAAAATACAATTAAATTAATTTATTCAAAACTGGTCAACAGTTATTTCTCTCTCTTTGAGACAACTACTCAACACATTTTATGCACTGCAGTGCTATCTAGCTGTAGCTTATGCTTACAGTACCTGATTCATTATTTGATCCCTTGACTGGGTGGACAACATATCAGTTCACGCTGCAAGAGCTCTGATAAGTTGGAGGACGTCCTCCGGAAGTTGTCATAATTACTGAAAGGGGGTGAGAACCATGAACCTCCTAGGTTTTATATTGACGTCAGGGTACCCAGAGGAGGACAGAAGATAGCTGTCCTCTGGCTACACCTTGGTGCTACCCTACAGAGTGCTGCTGAGGCGACTGAAAACCTTCATTGCAAAACAGTGTGTTTAAATCAATTATTTAGTGACGTGAATATATTTGGTATAGTTTTATCTAAAAAGGCCAACTTTTCTAATGTTTCACTTTTTATTTTTTTAACGAAATTCACTGATGAGGATGGTCCTCCCCTTCCTCTTCTGAGGAGCCTCCACTGTTGCACACAGAGTGAGTCCATGCAACTTATTATGGGGACTTGTTAAGTACATTTTTACTCGTGAACTTAGTCTTGCCATAACAAAGGGGTTGAATACTTATTGAGTCGACATTTCATCTTTTAATTTTTTATTCATTTGTACAAATGTCTAAAAACAAACAGTAATTCCACTTTGACATTATGGTGGATATTGTGTGTAGGCCAGTGGAAGAAAATCTCAATATAATAAATTTGTAACACAACAAAATGTGAAAAAAGTCAAGGGGTGTGAATACTTTCTGAAGGCACTATACCAGCACCAAAAGACCTGGCTAGCCATACTGTCGCCTACAGCACCAATACACCTGGTTAGCCATAGACGGGTTAGCTGACAATGTCAGGAATGGGGAAGAAGTCCATGTGTTATGATTCTGGACGGTCAGCTAGCTAGCAAAAATGACAGGAATCTGCCATGTGGGGAATCATTTCATCTCATTGTATCTTGTTATTGATACCATGTCTTGTTTTGAGGTGTTTTGACTCGTCACGTCTATGCTAATATGTCTCAAATTCACTAGCTAACCAACAACTGTAACCATGTATTTGAGAGAAAACACGTGCTAATTGTGCAAATGTATTTGTTTGTTTTCAATAAAGATTTGGAGAGGAAATATAGTTTAGCTACATTTGAAGTTGGACGTTTACATACTCTAAGGTTGGAGTCATTAAAACTCGTTTTTTAAACCACTCCACAAATTTCTTGTTAACAAACTAGAGATTTGGCGGTTAGGACATCTACTTTGTGCATGATACAAGTAATTTTTCCAACAATTGTTTACAGACAGATTATTTCATTTATAATTCACTGTATCACAATTTCAGTGGGTCAGAAGTTCACATACACTTAGATGACTATGCCTTTAAACATCTTGGAAAATTCCAGAAAATTATGGCATGGCTTTAGAAACTTCTAATTGACATCATTTGAGTCAATTGGAGGTGTACCTGTGGATGTATTTCAAGACCTACCTTCAAACTCAGTGCCTCTTTGCTTGACATCATGATAAAATCAAAAGAAATCAGCCAAGACCTCAGAAAAAAATTGTAGACCTCCACAAGTCTGGTTCATCCTTGGGAGCAATTTCCAAACGCCTGAAGGTACCACGTTCATCTGTACAAACAATAGTAAGCAAGTATAAACACCATGTGACCACGCAGCCGTCATACCGCTCAGGATGTAGACGCGTTCTGTCTCCTAGAGATGAATGTGTCAATCCCAGAACAACAGTAAAGGTCCCTGTGAAGATGCTGGAGGAAACAGTTACAAAAGTATCTATATCCACAGTAAAACGAGTCCTATATCGACATAACCTAAAAGGCCGCTCAGCAAGGAAGAAGCCACTGCTCCAAAACCTCCATTAAAAAGACAGACTACCGTTTGCAACTGCACATGGGGACAAAGGTCGTAATTTTTTGAGAAATGTCCTCTGGTCTGATGAAACAAAAATAGAACTGTTTGGCCATAATGACCATCGTTATGTTTGGAGGAAAAAGGGGGAGACTTGCAAGCCGAAGAACACCATACCAACCGTGAAGCACGGGGGTGGCAGCATCATGTTGTGGGGGTGCTTTGCTGCAGGAGGGACTGGTGCACTTTACAAAATAGATGACATCATGAGGAAAGAAAGTTATGTGGATATATTGAAGCAACATCTCAAGACATCAGTCAGAAAGTCCAAACGGACAATGACCCCAAGCATACTTCCAAAGTTGTGGCAAAATGGCTTAAGGACAACAAAGTCAAGGTATTGGAGTGGCCATCACAAAGCCCTGACCTCAATCCTATAGAAAATGTGTGGGCAGAACTGAAAAAGCTTGTACAAGCAAGGAGTCCTACAAACCTGACTCAGTTACACCAGCTCTGTTAGGAGGAATGGGCCAAAATTCACCCAACTTATTGTGGGAAGCTTGTGGAATGCTACCCGAAACGTTTGACCCAATATAAACAATTTAAAGGCAATACTACCAAATACTAATTGAGTGTATGTAAACTTCTGACCCACTGGGAATGTGATGAAAGAAATAAAAGCTGAAATAAATCATTATCTATACTATTATTCTGACATTTCACATCCTTAAAATAAAGTGGTGATCCTAACTGACCTAAGACAGGGAATTTTTACTAGGATTCAATGTCAGGAATTGTGAAAAACTGAGTTTAAATGTATTTGGCCAAGGTGAATGTAAACTTCCGACTTCAACTGTATATGTTGTCAACAACCCTTTGATTCTATGCCAACCCCACCTGTTTTGCTCCGCAGTTGAGTGCTCATCGGTTGTTGCTAAACAACCCACCCGAACCTACTGTCCCCTAGCCTGGGTGCCAGTTGCACCAGTACCTGTGCTTTAGAGACGTCTACGATGAGTATGACATGTCTCCTCTCCAGTGGCGATTTTAGCATGTAAGTCTTGGTTGGGCAAAAAATAAAAATAACATGTGGGATGCATGTGTTTATAATTTGTAACTAGGAAAAGAGACCCTTAATCTTATACTTGGGACCACACAACCACTCCCCTGAATAGCAGGCTAATGCTTGCTTTGCATTGCTTGCAGTTAACCACTGATTCCTTCCAAATCACTCATTGTTGAATTTGTGATTTCCAACTTGTTGTGTAATGTTTATTTCCAATGGTCGATGAGCACCGATAAATATGTGGAACTACGAAAACGCTGCATCTTGGTCCGCTCCTTATTACAACCGTGACAGAATAACCCACCAAATAAGGACCAAGCAGCGAAAGAAGGAGCAGCAGGAGGAATGGACATGGGAGCAGATTTTGGACGGGGAAGGACCCTGGAGTCAGGCTGGGGAGTATCGCCGACCGAAGGAGGAACTTGAGGCAGCGAAGGCAGAGCAACGATACTACGAGGCGTTATATGCACCGAAAGACAAGTGCGAGAGGCAGCCCCCAAAAAATGTTTGGGGGGGGCACACGGGGAGGTTTGCTAAGTCAGATTGGAGACCTGAGCCAACTCCCCGTGCTTACCGTGGGGAGCGGGTGACGAGGAAAGCACCGAGCTATGCGGAAATGCGCACTGTATTGCCCATATGCATTCAAAGCCCGGTGCGCTTGGTGCAAGCTCCTCAGCGTTGCCATCCTCAAGTTGGCACTAAGCTAGGAAGGAGTGTGCCTGTTCAGTTCATCTGGCCGCCAGTGCGTCTCCTCGGCCCAGTTTATCCTGCGCCTGCTCTACGCAGGGCAGCCCTCATTCCCCAGCACAGCCCAGTTCGCCCTGTGCCAGCGCTCCGCCCGTGCCGGGCTACAGTGACCATCCAGCCAGGACGGGTTGTGCAGGCCGTGCGCTCCAGACCTCCAGTGCGTCTCCAAGACCCAGTGTACCCTGTGCCTGCTCGGCGTACTCTTCCTCCAGTGCGCCTGCCCAGACCAGTAGTCCTGTTCCTGCTCCCCGCACTCACCCTGAGGTGCGTGTTACTAGTCTGGCGCCTCCAAAGCCAGTCCCACGCATCAGGCCTCCAGTGCGCCTGCCCAGTCCAGTATGTCCTGTTCCTGCTTCACGCACTCTCCCTCCAGTGTGCATCCATAGCCCAGTACAGCCAGTGCCTGCTGTGAGCACTCGGCCATTAGTGTGTCTTCACAGTCCGGTGAGACCGATTCCTGCTCCACGCACTCTACCTCCAGTGCGCATCCATAACCCAGTACAGCCAGTGCCTGCTGTGAGCATTCGGCCATTAGTGCGTCTTCCCAGTCCGGTGAGACCAATTCCTGCTCCTCGCACTCTCCCTCCAGTGCGCCGCCATAGCCCTGAGCCTCCAGCGATGCTCCTTAGCCTTGAGCCTCGAGCGACGCTCCTCAGCCCTGAGCCTCCAGCGACGCTCCTCAGCCCTGAGCCTCCAGCGACGCTCCTCAGCCCTGAGCCTCCAGCGACGCTCCTCAGCCCTGAGCCTCCAGCGACGCTCCTCAGCCCTGAGCCTTCAGCGACGCTCCTCAGCCCTGAGCCTTCAGCGACACTCCTCAGCCCTGAGCCTTCAGCGGCGGTCTGCAACCCAGAGCCTTCAGCGGCGGTCTGCAGCCCAGAGCCTTCCATCCATGGTCTGGTTCCTCTTGACGTACAGAAGCAGGGGAATCAGCGGGCGGTGGAGGTACTACGCCCGGAACCAGAGCCGCCGCCATAGACATTATTCACCCCCCATACCCTCCCTTTGTGTTTTTTTTTTTTTTTTGGGGAGGGGGTTGTTGTTTGTTTATTGGGGGGTTTTTTGTAGGTGCATTCGGAGTCTGCACCTTTGGGGGGGGGGTACTCTCACGTCCTGACCAATATAAGTTGTTATTCTCTATGGTAGAGTGGTCAGGGCGTGACAGGGGGTGTTTTTGTGTTTGTTCTATGTTTTCTATTTCTATGTTGTAGTTCTAGTTTGTCTATTTCTAGGTTGGAGTTTATTGGGTTGACCTTCAATTGGAGGCAGCTGGTCCTCGTTGCCTCTAATTGGAGGTCATATTTAGTAGGGGTGTTTCTCATTGTTGTTTGTGGGTTATTGTCTTTTGAGTAGTGTGTTGTCCTCTCTGCGTCACGGGTTGTTGATTTTGTAATTCAAGTTTATTTATGTAGGGCATTTAGTTTCACGGTCAATAAATATGTGGAACTACGAAAACGCTGTATCTTGGTCCGCTCTTTATAACAACCGTCACAGTTAACAGATGTTAATGCGAGTGTAGCGAAATGCTTGTGCTTCTAGTTCCGACCGCGCAGTAATATCTAACAAGTAATCTAACAATTTCACAACAACTACCTTATACACACAAGTGTAAAGGAATGAATAAGAATATGTACATATAAATATGTGGATGAGTGATGGCCGTGCGGCATAGGCAAGATGCAGTAGATGGTATAGAGTACAGTATATACATATGAGATGAGTAATGTAGGGTATGTAAACATTATATAAAGTGGCATTGTTTAAAGTGACTAGTGATATATTTATTACATCCCATTTTTAGTTATTAAAGTGGCTAGAGATTGAGTCAGTATGTTGGCAGCAGCCACTCAATGTTAGTGATGGTTGTTTAACAGTCTGATGGCCTTGAGATAGAAGCTGTTTTTCAGTCTCTCGGCCCCAGCTTTGATGCACCTGTACTGACTTCGCCTTCTGGATGATAGCGGGGTGAACAGGCAGTGGCTCGGGTGGTTGTTGTCCTTGATGATATTTCTGGTCTTCCTGTGACATCGGGTGGTGTAGGTGTCCTAGAGGGCAGGTAGTTTGCCCCCAGTGATGCGTTGTGCAGACCTCACTACCCTCTGGAGAGCCTTGCGGTTGTGGGCGGAGCAGTTGCCGTGCCAGGCGGTGATACAGCCCGACAGGATGCTCTCGATTGTGCACCTGTAGAAGTTTGTGAGTGTTGAAGAGGCGCTGTTGCGCCTTCTTCACCACGCTGTCTGTATGGGTGGACAATTTCAGTTTGCACGTGATGTGTACACCAAGGAACTTAAAACTTTCCACCTTCTCCACTACTGTCCCGTCGATGTGGATGGGGGGTGCTCCCTCTGCTGTTTCCTGAAGTCCACGATCATCTCCTTTGCTTTGTTGATGTTGAGTGTGAGGTTATTTTCCTGGCACCACACTCCAAGGGCCATCACCTCCTCCCTGTAGGCTGTCTCGTTGTTGTTTGTAATCAAGCCTACCACTGTAGTGTCGTCTGCAAACTTGATGATTGAGTTGGAGGCGTGCATGGCCACACAGTCATGGGTGAACAGGGAGTACAGGAGAGGGCTGAGAACGCACCCAGTGTGGGGCCCCAGTGTTGAGGATCAGCGGGGTGGAGATGTTGTTTCCTACCCTCACCACCTGGGGGCGGCCCGTCAGAAAGTCCAGGACCCAGTTGCACAGGGCGGGGTTGAGAACCAGTGTCTCGAGCTTAATGACGAGTTTGGAGGGTATTATGGTGTTAAATGCTGAGCTGTAATCGATGAACAGCATTCTTACATAGGTATTCCTCTTGTCCAGATGGGTTAGGGCAGTGTGCAGTGTGATTGCATCATATGTGGACCTATTGGGGTGGTAAGCAAATTGGAGTAGGTCTAGGGTGTCAGGTAGGGTGGAGGTGACATGATCCTTGACTAGTCTCTCAAAGCACTTCATGATGACGGACGGGGCAATAGTTGTTTAGCTCAGTCTTGTTAATGTTGCGACAGTTCGTTTCTGGTATCAGAACAAAATAGTCAGCACATAGTAACTTCTGATTTAGCTGTACTTTAATTAATGCAAACACGTGTGTGGTATATGTGTGGTTTGTATATACGGGATCTCTGTAACACCACGCAGGGCAGACAGAGAACTCTAAATGACATCATAAGTTCTTCATTAAATACTCTGACAGAGATAGTTCCCGCTCACTGCTGGCCTGTCAGAGTAGAGGCTTGGGTGTGGTTTAGACTTACTCCAGCCTATCGTTGGCGTGCAGGCTGGTCCCAGCCTCCAGACGCATCTTTGTTGCCAGGCATAGTTGTCTTCTAGCTTATCTTCGTGTGTGTAACCGAGAGTCAGACACCCAAGGACAGTGCCTGTTCTTGTGCTACAGTTATCTTCCATTCTACCAGCCCCTCCCGTACACCTGTCCTTGAGCGACCCCTCAACCAGGCATTGTGTGTGTGTGTCAAGAGTCTACTAAGCCTACACTCCTACTAGCCAGCAACCCTCCAGTTAGTCATGTCTATTATATGTCGCTCAATCTATGTTAATACAATATAAACCTCTTATGTTTAGCATTAGTATTCATAAGTTATGCACCACAACTAATTTTATTATATAGGTTTAAATAGTTGTATTATATTGGTTATGCAAACAAATAGTTGGTCAAAACCTAACAGTCTCCTTAGCTTTCTTGGGAACAGGCACAATGGTGGCCCTCTTGAAGCATGTGGGAACAGCAGGCTGGGATAGGGATTGATTGAATATGTCTGTAAACACACCAGCCAGCTGGTCTGCGCATGCTCTGAGGACGCGGCTAGGGATGTCGTCAGGGCCGGCCGCCTTGCGAGGGTTAACATGTTTAAATGTTTTACTCACGTTGGCCGTGGTGAAAGAGAGCCTGCAGGTTTTGGTAGCGGGCCATGTCAGTGGCACTGTATTTTCCTCAAAGCGAGCAAAGAAGTTGTTTAATTTGCCTGGGAGCAAGATGTTGGTGTCCGCGACGGGGCTGGTTTTCTTTTTGTAATCCGTGATTGACTGTAGACCCTGCCACATACATCTCGTGTCTGAGCCGTTGAATTGTGACTGGGCGCTTCTAATGTAACTCTATGGCAGCACCCAAGGAGTTGAATTTTCAAGCTTTACCCTTAGACTTGGCGGTGACGTAGTGTCCCCATGAGTGACAGAGCACTGAGCCAATCACATTAATATGAATTTTCACAGCACACACTCTCAGCAATTGATTACCATATAAATTATCTGGCTACATAACCATATGATCAAACATAGTTAACTAGCCAGTACTGCTGACTGCAGAAGCAAGTGCACTAACAGACAGTTGCATTGCTTTCACCCTCGACTGTACACTGTCTTCAGAAAGTATTCATACCCCTTGACTTGGTGTGTTACAGCCTGTATTCAAAATGGATTAAACATACACTACCGTTCTAAAGTTTGGGTTCACTTAGAAATGTCCTTATTTTTTAAAGAAAATCACATTTTTTGTCCATTAAAATAACATCAAATTGATCAGAAATACAGTGTACACATTGTTAATGTTGTAAATGACTTGTAGCTGGAAACGGCTGATAATCCAAGTTTATAATTTTAAAAGGTTAGTTGATCATTAGAAAACCCTTTTGAAATTCTGTTAGCACAGCTGAAAACTGTTGTCCTAATTAAAGAAGCAATAAAACTGGCCTTCTTTAATACCCCAAACAGCAAGCAATGCAGATGTAGAAGCACGGTGGCTAGGAAAAACTCCCTAGAAAGGAAGAAACCTAGAGAGGAACCAGGCTCTGAGGGGTGGCCATTCCTCTTCTGGCTATGCTGGGTGAAGATTATAACAGTACATGGCCAAGATGTTCAAACGTTCATAGATGACCAGCAAGGTCAAATAATAATAATCACAGTGGTTGTAGAGGGTGCAACAAGTCAACACCTCAGGAGTAAATGTCAGTTGGCTTTTCATAGCCGATCATTCAGAGTTAGAGACAGCAGGTGCAGTAGAGAGAGTGAGTCGAAAACAGCAGATCCGGGTCAAGATAGCACGTCCGGTGAACAGGTCAGTGTTCCATAGCCGCAGGCAGAAGAGTTGAAACTGGAGCAGCAGCACGATCAGGTGGACTGGGGACAGCAAGGAGTCATCAGGCCAGGTAGTCCTGAGGTTTATGTAGTATCTTACTTTGAGGAGATGGTGATTAGGTCTAAATATGTGTTTGGCATTTGGTCTTTTAAATTCACTGTTTGTTTTTAACTGTAATTTCCCGAAAGTCAGACTCTTCCCACACACCAACACATTTTATTCTATACAACATTTTATTTAGAAAAATGTGCCTAAAATGTATTTTACAGCTAGAAAGATAAAAAAAAGTATTTATCCACAATCTGCTCTGAGTAAGTCCTGTCCTGGAGTGTCTTAACAAAATTAAAGTTTAAGGGATATGCAAATATGTACAATTTCATGAGATCGCCTCATTTGAATACTTTAATACAATATTTCAGAGTTTTTTTATACAAAAAGGTATGTGTCTACATTCAACTTAAAGTGGGGGAAAATCCCTATTGGGGTGTGGTGCCTGGCTCTCAAACTAAATACATACTGCAATTGCATCCACAAAATGTCTTCCTTTCCGAGAAGGCCAGCATCCCGGAGTCGCATCTTCACTGTTGACGTTGAGGCTGGTGTACTATTTAATGAAGCTGCCAGTTGAGGACTTGTGAGGCATCTGTTTCTCAAACTAGACACTCTAATGTACTTGTCCTCTTGTTCAGTTGTGCACCGGGACCTCCCACTCCTTTCTATTCTGGTTAGAGACAGTTTGCGCTGTTCTGTGAAGGGAGTAGTACACAGCGTTGTACGAGATCTTCAGTTTCTTGGCAATTTCTCGCATGGAATAGCCTTCATTTCTCAGAACAAGAATAGACTGAACAGTTTCAGAAGAAAGTCTTTGTTTCCGGCCCTTTTGAGCCTGTAATCGAACCCACAAATGCTGATGCTCCAGATACTGAACGAGTCTATAGATGGCCAGTTTTATTGCTTCTTTAAAATCAGCACAGTTTTCAGCTGTGCTAACATAATTGCAAAAGGGTTTTCTAATGATCAAATACGCCTTTTAAAATGATAAACTTGGATTAGCTAACACAACGTGCCATTGGAACACAGGAGTGTTGATTGCTGATAATGGGCCTCTGTAGGCCTATGTAGATATTCCCCCCAAAAATGTGCCGTTTCCAGCTACAATAGTCAATTACAACATTAACAATATCTACACTGTATTTCTGATCAATTTGATGTTATTTTAATGGACAAAAATGTAGCTTTTTCAAAAACAAGGACATTTCTAAGTGATAAAAGAAGTATCTATTAAAGGTAAATGAATCAATAGACCATGATGAATTATTAGTCATTCAGAATGGTTAATGAAAAATCAATGTAATGATCAATGTAGGGATCGATAAGTTTGATTAGTTCTGGAAAGTCCAGGAACCACGGGATAGGGAAAGAAATGTGTGTATACAATTAGGAGGGGCGCCAGGAGACAGATGGTCCTGGGAGTAAAAGCTTCAAAGCATTTCTAACCTTGAGGGAAAGGAACAGGCGAGCTCGGGATAGTGATAAAGAGTGTGAGAAGTTTGTGGGGGAAGCAGGTCACCAACAGTTTGTGTGTAAAGGCATGTGCGTAAGAAAGCAAGAACTATATAATGACTGTTTTGTTATCCTGACCTCAGAACGTTCTCTGAATAAAGGCTACAGATACCTTTTGCAGAAAGCTGAGTCCTTGCCTAATTATTTTAACCCATTGTCTTACAAACCTTGGGCATTAGTCAAGGCGAATTGATTATTGATTATTATCATCAAAGATATAAAATTCCTTTAACACTAAGTGACCCCAAACTTTTGAACAGTAGTGTAAATAGTAAAGTACAGATACCCCAAAAAACTACTTAAGTAGTACTTTCAAGTATTTTAACTTAAGAACTTTACACCACTGAGTATAAGCCAATGAAAATAGTGGATACACAGATTTTAGGCCTACAATATGAGGAGGAAATGATAGTCCACCAATTTTTCAGTAGTACTCACCTATTTAAAAACTGATTTTTTCCCCCGCAATTGTATTTTGAAATATTGCTAAATAACTTCGCTAAATACCTTCTAGCTGCTTCTTGCTGTTCATTGACAGCCACAAGTCAACAATCAGCTGTTTTATATTTGCTGCGCTGACTGCCCAATTGCTGGATTTCTGACAGTAGACTAGGCCTATGCGCTCATAATGTGACAAAACACAATCTACAGCATTTAAAAAAAAAAAAAAGCTATTGATCCTCTGCGGCTAAATTACGATGGTGTAGTATTTTCAGTGTTTTTATTTATTAATAGACAGGATTAATTATCTAATTTGGCAAATGTATTTCAATTTATCTGCAGCGCTTCCAGCACCCCTTCCCGTAGCGCTGTTTTCTCCATGCACTGTGCTCTCCCCATTGCCAAATAAATTAATCAACATTTCTATTGAATTATTAATTCAATTGATTGTGATCAGTAACCCCATGAGGTTATAGTGTAGGTAGACCTACTGTAGACAATTACGAGAATACATTCAGTAAGTTAATAAAGCCAATAGTGGTTTCAGTTATATTGTTATTGAAACAATGTAGTCCTTACGACTAGAGGGCGACCGATTGTGATTTTTCAACGCAGATACCGATGCCGATTATTGGAGGACCAAAAAAGCCAATATTTCTTTTTTATTTGTAATAATGACAATTACAACAATACTGAATGAACACTTATTTTAACTTAATATAATACATAAACACTATCAATTTAGCCTCAAATAAATAATGAAACATGTTCAATTTGGTTTAAATAATGCAAAAACAAAGTGTTGGAGAAGAAAGTAAAAGTGCAATATGTGCCATGTAAAAAAGCTAATGTTTAAGTTCCTTGCTCAGAACATGAGAACATATGAAAGCTGGTGGTTCCTTTTAACATGAGTCTTCAATATTCCCAGGAAAGAAGATTTAGGTTGTAGTTATTATAGGAATTATAGGTCTATTTCTCTCTATACGATTTGTATTTC
Organism: Salmo trutta; assembly: GCF_901001165.1. NCBI lineage: Eukaryota > Metazoa > Chordata > Actinopteri > Salmoniformes > Salmonidae > Salmo > Salmo trutta. Next base: position 71,533,029 of record NC_042959.1, on the reverse strand, counting down.
ATATACCTTTGACTATTGAATGTTCTTATAGGCACTTTAGTTTTGCCAGTGTAACAGTATAGCTTCCGTCCCTCTCCTCGCTCCTACCTGGGCTTGAACCAGGAACACATCGACAACAGCCACCCTCGAAGCAGCGTTACCCATGCAGAGCAAGGGGAACAACTACTCCAAGTCTCAGAGCGAGTGACGTTTGAAACGCTATTAGCGCGCACCCGGCTAACTAGCTAGCCATTTCACATCGGTTACACCAGCCTAATCTTGGGAGTTGATAGGCTTGAAGTCATAAACATCGCAATGCTTGAAGAATTGCGAAGGGCTGCTGGCAAACGCACGAAAGTGCTGTTTGAATGAATGCTTACGAGCCTGCTGGTGCCTACCACCGCTCAGTCAGACTGCTCTAACAAATATCAAATCATAGACTTAATTATAATAAAATTCTGGCAAATTAGTTCGCAACGAGCCAGGCGGCCCAAACTGTTGCATATACCCTGCCTCTGCGTGCAATGAAAGCAAGAGAACTGACACAATTTCACCTGGTTAATATTGCCTGCTAACCTGGATTTCTTTTAGCTTTCTTTTATTATTTGACCCTTCTGGTCATCTATGAACATTTGAACATCTTCTGTTATAATCTCCAACCGGCACAGCCAGAAGAGGACTGGCCACCCCTCATAGCCTGGTTCCTCTGTAGGTTTCTTCCTAGTTTCTGGCCTTTCTAGGGAGTTTTTCCTAGCCACTGTGCTTCTACACCTGCATTGTTTGCTGTTTGGGGTTTTAGGCTGGGTTTCTGTACAGCACTTTGTGACATCAGCTAATGTAAGAAGGCTTTATAAATACATTGAATTTATTGATTTATGTGCTTGTTTTGATTTATAAACTACCGCTCAAAAGTCTGGGGTCACTTAGAAATGTCCTTGTTTTTGAAAGAAAAGCTCATTATTTGGTCCATTAAAATAACATAACATTTATCAGAAAGACAGTGTAGACATTGTTAATGTTGTAAATGACTTTTGTAACTAGAAACGGCATATTTCATGGAATATCTACATAGGCATACAGAGGCCCATTATCAGCAACCATCACTCCTGTGTTCCAATGGCACGTTGTGTTAGCTAATCCAAGTTTATCATTTTAAAAAGCTAATTGATCATTAGAAAACCCTTTTGCAATTATGTTAGCACAGCTGAAAACTGTTGTCCTGATTAAAGAAGCTATAAAACTGGCTTTCTTTAGACTCGTTGAGTATCTGGACCATCAGCATTTGTGGGTTTGATTACAGGCTCAAAATGGCCAGAAACAAAGACCTTTCTTCTGAAACTAGTCAGTTTATTCTTGTTCTGAGAAATGAAGGCTATTCCATGCGAGAAATTGCCAAGAAACTGAAAATCTCGTACAACGCTGTGTACTACTCCCTTCACAGAACAGCGCAAACTGGCTCTGACCAGAATAGAAAGAGTGGGAGGCCCCGGTGCACAACTGAGCAAGAGGACAAGTACATTAGAGTGTCTAGTTTGAGAAACAGACGCCTCACAAGTCCTCAACTGGCAGCTTCATTAAATAGTACCGCAAAACACCAGTCTCAACGTCAACAATGAAGAGTTGACTCCGGGATGCTGGCCTTCTAGGCAGAGTTCATCTCTCCAGTGTCTGTTCTTTTGCCCATCTTAATCTTTTATTTTTATTGGCCAGTCTGAGATATGACTTTCTTTGCAATAGATATAATAGATATTCCATTAAAAAAATGTGCTGTTTCCAGCTACAATAGTCATTTACAACATTAACAATGTCTACACTATTTCTGATCAATTTAATGTTATTTTAATGGACAAAAAAATAGCTTTTCATTCAAAAACAAGGACATTTCAAAGTGACCCCAAACTTTTGATTGGCAGTGTGTGTGTGTGTGTATATTTATATATATTTTTACTAACACACAGTTATGGTACGACCTATTGCGCATTAAATGTGTAACGCAGCCTTAAAATGATGCTGTTTCTGTAATCTGTATGGTGCTGTGATCATCACTGATCAGTTTGTGTGATGTTTCATATACACTGTAATGGCAGGTAATGCACCAGGATCTAATGCTGACAATGCACCAGCAAAAAGTGCAACCGTACAAGAATGCATGGACATCTGGCCTCGTGTAAAGATCAAACAACTATTTTAAGACTAGTGTGTTTTAGTTGTCTCACAATAGATATCCATGAAGAATGAAAAGCCAAGTCACGTGTAATAATATCACCACTTCTCTCTTCCGGGTGTTGGCAGTCCACTGACTGGGGTTTTGACTAGATGGGATACAGTTTTTGTCAAATTTGGCTTTTCGTAGCAGGTTAGGATAATTAGTTTAAGATTAGGAAAAAGGTCAGAGTTAGCTAAAATGCCCAAATAAATACACGTTTGGCGTTAATTTGACAAAAGCTGTAGCCCTTCTAGCCATGACCTCTTACTGGGTGAAAGGTGATGAGAAGCGCTGCATACACCACGAGCGGGGCAACAACACAAAACTACCGCAAGCGCCTTCCTCTACAGTCTAGTTTAGAAAATAGCTGCAACATATTTTTTATTTTGAATGGACGAGCGAAGACAACTTTTCACATATCGGAATTCGCAGAATATCGCAAAAATACTAAGGTGAATTTACTTCGTGTTTGTGGGATTAAGCTGCTTCGATCGGACTGCAAACTGAAACGGACCTACATTCGAGCCGTGAAAATGCAACGGCCTCAGGGGCCAACTATTTTATAGCTAGCTAGTGCACTTGTTTCTGCAGTAAGTAGAACTGACTTGCTAGCTAACTATGTTTGATCATATGGTTATGTAGCCAGAATGTATATGTAATCAATTGTGCTATAAAAGTGCGTATTAATGCGATTGGTACAAGGCTGCGCCGCCTCGGCAAAGATGGAATTTGATCTCGAACAATAAAAGTTGCATCTGGCCTGCGAGTCAAGCTAGCTGGACAATTACATGTTTATGGAATTACTCTGATACCATACAAGCAAATCGGAGTATGTTAAACTTTGAAATCAATGTTTTTTGTTTGGCATACTTTAAGGTGAAAAACCAGAGTCTCAGAGTAATTCCCGCTACAATGGAATTGCCCAGCTACAAATTCTACAACTATCTTTGTACATAATTAAAGAAAATGTACCTTTTATTTAACTAGGCAAGTCAGTTAAGAACAAATTCTTATTTTCAATGACGGCCTAGGAACAGTGGGTTAACTGCCTTGTTTAACAATGTTTGCAATTCTGTTCCATGTCATTCAGCTGGTATTATCCAATTAATTGTCCATTTATCCATACAAGATGTGATCTGGAAATAAACATGAATACAATGGCATCAGTACTAAGATAATGTACATTCATTTAGCAATAACAAACAAGATATACAGCTCTCATCTGTTATACTAAACCAATGACTGAAACGAAAATACAAGTGGCTAGCAACATCAGACTAACCAGCTAACAATGACAGGCCAAAATGTAGCTAAGAATGTTAGATAGGTGTCTCGTTTTTATGCTCGCTAATGCTGTAATAATTACGAAAATATTCTTTAACTATTGACAACTTCGTCGGGAAAACATATACATTACAGTTTTGGTATTCACGCACAGTGATGAATAAATTGCTCAGACAGAAAATGTCCAAAACTGAGATTTGTGTTCACAGCAGTAGGTTGCCAGCTGCATTTGTAATGAACAAAACACTCTGCCAGCTTGTGATAGCTGTGATGTCATCACTGAGTTCTTAAAGGGACAGGCTTTTTTTACAGTGTTTGACTAGATACAAGGCTATTTTACAGGAAACAAATTGCCAACAGACTTTCAGCATGCTTATAGGGAAGGACATTCAACAAGCACAGCACTTGCACAAATGACTGATGATTGGCTGAGAGAAATTTATGATAAAACATTTGGGGGGGCAGTTTTGTTAGACTTTAGTGCGGCTTTTGACATTATCGATCATAGTCTGCTTCTGGAAAAACGTATGTGTTATGGCTTTACACCCCCTGCTGTATTGTGGATAACCGATCACAGAGGGTGTTCTTTAATGGAAGCCTCTCCAACATAATCCAGGAGGAATCAGGGATTCCCCAGGGCAGCTGCCTAGGCCCCTTACTTTAAAAAATCTTTATTAACGACATGCCACTGGCTTTGAGTAAAGCCGATGTGTCTATGTATGCGGATTACTCAACACTACGGCAGGTAGCCTACTGCTTAGAGCTTTGGGCCAGTAACCGGACGGTTGCTGGATCGAATCTCCGAGCTGACAAGGTAAAAATCTGTCGTTCTGCCCCTGAGCAAGGCAGTTAACCCACCGTTCCTAGGCCGTCATTGAAAATAAGAATGTGTTCTTAACTGACTTGCCTAGTTAAAAAATATTATTAAAAAAAATGAAAAATACAAAACTTCGCCAAACGGGGGATGATTTAACAAAAGCGCATTTGCGAAAAAAGCACAATCGTTGCACGACTGTACCTAACCATAAACATCAATGCCTTTCTTAAAATCAATACACAGAAGTATATATTTTTAAACCTGCATATTTAGCTAAAAGAAATCCAGGTTAGCAGGCAATATTAACCAGGTGAAATTGTGTCAGTTCTCTTGCGTTCATTGCACGCAGAGGCAGGGTATATGCAACAGTTTGGGCCGCCTGGCTCGTTGCGAACTAATTTGCCAGAACTTTATTATAATTAAGTCTATGATTTGATATTTGTTAGAGCAGTCTGACTGAGCGGTGGTAGGCACCAGCAGGCTCGTAAGCATTCATTCAAACAGCACTTTCGTGCGTTTGCCAGCAGCCCTTCGCAATTCTTCAAGCATTGCGCTGTTTATGACTTCAAGCCTATCAACTCCCAAGATTAGGCTGGTGTAACCGATGTGAAATGGCTAGCTAGTTAGCCGGGTGCGCGCTAATAGCGTTTCAAACGTCACTCGCTCTGAGACTTGGAGTAGTTGTTCCCCTTGCTCTGCATGTGTAACGCGGCTTCGAGGGTGGCTGTTGTCGATGTGTTCCTGGTTCGAGCCCAGGTAGGAGCGAGGAGAGGGACGGAAGCTATACTGTTACACTGGCAATACTAAAGTGCCTATAAGAACATTCAATAGTCAAAGGTATATGAAATACAAATCGTATAGAGAGAAATAGTCCTATAATTCCTATAATAACTACAACCTAAAACTTCTTACCTGGGAATATTGAAGACTCATGTTAAAAGGAACCACCAGCTTTCATATGTTCTCATGTTCTGAGCAAGGAACTTAAACGTTAGCTTTTTTACATGGCACATATTGCACTTTTACTTTCTTCTCCAACACTTTGTTTTTGCATTATTTAAACCAAATTGAACATGTTTCATTATTTATTTGAGGCTAAATTGATAGTATTTATGTATTATATTAAGTTAAAATAAGTGTTCATTTAGTATTGTTGTAATTGTCATTATTACAAATACATTTTTACAAATCGGCCGATTAATCGGTATCAGCGTTGAAAAATCATAATCGGTCGACCTCTAATTTTGATGCTGAATGTTTTCCCTAATGAAGTTGTGACTACACTGTCTACCAATTTTACAGGCAGTTTTCGCTGCCATGATGCGCTCACATCCCAATTACTAATATCATGCTTAATCATCATCTTAGTTAGCTTGAGAACTTTATCAAAGTCTCCTCCTGAGTTATCTCTGAACGTAGAAAATCTGCTTTTGAGAATTTCAATTAAATCAATACAGTCCGTCACAGATAATGTAGAGCTTTGTAAGCCCTTCGTAGCAAAATCACTAGTGTCATACAATTTACTAAGTGTGACTAACCGGAATAAAAACTTCTTGTTCTGGATTTGTTGTAAGAGGGCATCCGCTTCTAATTTAGTGTGTCCACAAGCCTCTGAAAAATCTGCAAGAACCTCTAAAATGACATCTAGCAGTAACAGCGCTTTACTCACAGACCCTGATTTTGAACTCCAACGGTCATCCATGGATCTTTCTAGCTCGATACATGGTCTATCGGGATGCAACTCTTTCTGTACTTCTATGAATCGAGCATGTCTGTGGGATCCACTCATAAATGTGTGTAGCTGGTTTACTGTGTCAAAAAAAGTACTGACATGTCCTGACACTTTTGCCGCGGTGCACAGAACCAAATTCAAATGGTGGGAGTTGCAATGCACATTTACTGCTTGCTTAAATGTTTGCTTTAGTAGGACATGCACCCCTCCTCTGTTCCCTGACATGACCGAAGCGCCATCGAAACAAAAACCCACGCACAGAGTGGGATCCAACTCCAGGGGTTGCAACACTTCAAGTATTTTCCGAGACATTCCTTGTGCAGACAAAGGTTTCCATGAACCCAACAGCTCTTTCTTTAATAATTCCAGCATGAATGTATCAGATGCACACAGCAATAAGTTCTTGTTTAGATTGATCTTTATATTCATCTGCTAGTATGGCAAAATACGTGGAAGGCGCAGAATGAACTTCATCTTTTATCCTGCACAGTAACAATGATGCTGCACACTCCAGCAACTTGTTCTGAATTTCGGGGCTCATAAGCGTGACATTGCGAGGTAGCTCATTAAGCCTGTTTTGTATTTCTGAGTCATACTTTGAGATGAAATTGAAGATTTCTAAAAAGTTACCTTTGTTGATTGCCTCTTCAGTTTCTCTATGCCCTCTGAGTGGAATATCCTGCTTTGCACACATTAGAACAATATCTACGACCACTTTAACATGTGCACGGTTTCTTTCTATAAAATCCATGTTTGCATCACCATGTATTTGGTTCAACACAGTCCCACGACTTCTAGGCCCATGGGTCGCCTTGTAAGATTCAAATTTTGCAAGGGCACTAGCATGTAATTTGCTACTATCGTGTTTGCAGCAAGCATTTCTTGTGAGTTTCCAGTTTTTAAATCCATCTCATACAAATCTGAATTTGAAATTTTCCCCAGGAAAGTGCCTACAAAACGTACAATAAATTGCATCTTTTGCTTTACTGTACTCATTTCACAAGAACTGGTCATACCACCTTGAAGAGAAGCAGCGTGATTTGCCATTTTATCATACTTGAAGGAAACTTTGCTAGCTTTGGTTGACAGGCTGGTTCATCAACGGCAGACAAATCTGTCGGTGGACCTACTGCAGGTTCACCCCCGCCCAAAGCATCAAGAACGAGAGGAGACGGTGGGGTAGGCAAGCATGTCTGGCTCAACGTGGCATTGGCGGTTGTGATGGCGATTGCAGTTGCTTCTATCCTGCGCCACCCGTTAATGTCTCATTCTGGAAACTATCGGTAGATTGATCCAAATTATTTTCTGGCACACACTCTTTTTCCTTCAGACGTCCATTTCTTTTAAAAACCTAGCGATCGACATTTGGTTTGCCATTGCTAGAACAACTACATTACCTTAACTTGTGAGTCAATTTGAGTAAGCTAGCGTGGTAGAGTTTGCTAGCTTATGCGCTACAAAGTTTATCCACGTGACGTTGCCAGGTTGTTCAGGTAAACCACCGTATGATTTAATTTTTTTTTTAACCAATAGTCAGAAGCCAACTTGATTGTCCCAGACTATTTCTTTGTTACATTATATTAAAATTACCCATAGAAAATACATCTCACATGCTTTTCTTTTAAAAATGTAATAAAATAAATACAAATAAAAATGTATATTGAATAATAATAACTTTTTTGGGGGAGGCTTGAGATCAAACTGGGTAGGCCATGGCCTAGCCAGGCCTACCTGTGGCTACGCCGCTGGTTGAAGTTCTCTGTTAGGTATCTCTGTTGGATATCTCGGTTAGGCCCAGGCCTTGGGGGCTGAGTCTCTGATTGTCCAAAAGATGTCACAATGTCCTTTCTCTTAGTTGTCTGTTTCCTTGCACTCGTTCTGTAAGGACGGTCTTCTCAGGATGGCTAATCATCCGTGTAGATTGTCCCAGCATGGGAATGAGAGCAGTGTATACAAACGATGACTTGAAGAGAATAACCGGGTGGTCCTGCTTGAATTCACCTTCTCATATAGAGTACTCAACTGTAGCATTGATTGTTAAGAGGTTCCTCTGTTTTCTACAACCTCGTGTTGCGTTTCGGGGTCGTGACTAATTGTGGACCCTGGCTGCAGCCGTGGTCCTCTAGTATGTTAATTCTTGACTCACATGCTTTATACTCTCGGGTCAAAAGGGGGCGTTTCCGCCTTTATGACATGCTCTCTGGGTTCCCTGGGGCGAGATGAGGCAAGATATTAGAATTTACTATGATCTCATTTAGACAACTAAAATCACAAGCTTATCGTCACAAAAACATTCTCTTTAATCTGGATATTTTCTACGCAACGTAAAGGATGGAAACATCATATACACATTATGAAAACTTCAAGTTACAATGTTTTCATTATAACGTCCTCATTTAACTTTTAATAACATCATAAAATAGACATTCATTTTCATATTCCATCCATCATTAGTCCCACTCATTCGGATGATGAAATATATTGTCCCAGAGTCTTTTTATTTGATGTTCTAGTTTTGGACTGTAAACTCTTCATATGGCACAAAGGCATTCCAGATATCAAAACTAAGTGTCATAAAACCCCCACCTTCAAACCTATCCCACTCTGCGGGAGAGAGATCTCTCTGTAGAGCTGATCCACTGTAACGTGATCCTCACCGGCCAGTCATGACAGTGGTCAGGTGCCACGAAGAGGGACTTAGGAAAATTACAATTGGCTCAGAACAGGACAGCATGGCTGGCCCTTAAGGTACACAGAGAGCCTACATGAATAATATGCATATCAATCTCTCATGGCTCAAAGTGGAGGAGAGATTTGACTTCGTCACTACTTGTTTTTGTAAGAAGTTTTGACAAGCTGAACACACCGAGCTGTTTGTTAAAACTACTAACACACAGCTCGGACACCAATGCATACCCCACAAGACATGCCACCAGAGGTCTCTTCCCAATCCCCAAGTCCAGAACAGACTATGTGAGGTGCACAGTACTACATAGAGACATGACTACATGGAACTCTATTCCACAGCAGGTACTGTGAAGAAACACACACAGGTACAGACACATGCATACACACACAAACACTAGCACACACTCTCCACACACACGTACTGTGGCTTGCGAAAGTATTCACCCGCCTTGGCATTTTTCCTATTTTGTTGCCTTACAACCTGGAATTAAAATAGATTTTTGGGGGGTTTGTATCATTTGATTTACACAACATGCCTACCACTTTGAAGATGCAAAATATTTTTGTGAAACAAACAAGAAATAAGGCAAAAACAGAACTTGAGCGTGCATAACTTTTCACTCCCCCCAAAGTCAATACTCTGTAGAGCCACCTTTTGCAGCAATTACAGCTGCAAGTCTCTTGGGGTATGTCTCTATAAGCTTGTCTCATCTAGCCACTGGGATTTTTGCCTATTCTTCAAGGCAAAACTGCTCCAGCTCCTTCAAGTTGATTGGGTTCCACTGGTGTACAGCAATCTTTAAGTCATACCACAGATTCTCATTTGCATGGAGGTCTGGTCTTTGACTAGTCCATTCCAAGACATTTAAATGTTTCCCCTTAAACCACTCAAGTGTTGCTTTAGCAGTGTGCTTAGGGTCATTGTCCTGCTGGAAGGTGAATTTCAGTCCCAGTCTCAAATCTCTGGAAGACAAATAGGTTTCCTTCAAGAATTTCCCTGAATTTAGCACCATCCATCATTCCTTAAATTCTGACCACTTTCCCTGTCCCTACTGATGAAAAACATGCCCACAGCATGATGCTGCCACCACCATGCTTCACTGTGAGGCTGTTGTTCTCGGGGTAATGAGAGGTGTTGGGTTTGCGCCAGACATAGCGTTTTCCTTGATGGCCAAATGACTCAATTTTAGTTTCATCTGACCAGAGTACCATCTTCCATATGTTTGAGGAGTCTACCACATGCCTTCTGGTGAACACCAAACGAGTTTTCTTATTTTTTTCTTTAAGCAATGGCTTTTTTTCTGGACATTCTTCCATAAAGCCCAGCTCTGTGGAGTGCATGGCTTAAAGTGGTCCTATAAACAGAGACTCCAAACTCCGCTGTGGCGCTTTGCAGCTCCTTCAGAGTTATCTTTGGTCTCTTTGTTGCCTCTCTGATTAATGCCCTCCTTGCCTGGTCTGTGAGTTTTGGTGGGCAGCCCTCTCTTGGCAGGTTTGTTGTGGTGCCATATTCTTTCCATTTTTTATTAAAATATTTAATGTTGCTCCGTGGGATGTTCAAAGTTTCAGATTTTTTTATAACCCAACCCTGATCTGTACTTCTCCACAACTTTGTCCCTGACCTGTTTGGAGAGCTCCTCTAATCATAGTGCCGCTTAGTGGTGTTGCAGACTCTGGGGTCTTTCAGAACAAGTGTATATATATATACTGAGATCATATGACACTTAGAATGCACACAGGTGGACTTTATTTAACTAATTATGTGACTTCTGAAGGTAATTGGTTGCACCAGATCTTATTTAGGGGCTTCATAGCAAAGGGAGGTGAATACATATGCACCCACCACTTTTCAGTTTTTAATTTGTTAAATTATTTTGAAACGAGGAATTTTTTTCATTTCACTTAACACATTTTGACTATTTTGTGTATGTCCATTACATGAAATCCAAATAAAAATCAATTTAAATTACAGGTTGTAATGCAACAAAATAGGAAAAACACCAAGGGGGGTGAATACTTTTGCAAGGCGCTGTACAGTTGTGGCCAAAAGTTTTGAGAATGACACAAATATTAATTTCCACAAAGTTTGCTGCTTCAGTGTCTTTAGATATTTTTGTCAGATGTTACTATGGAATACTGAAGTATAATTACAAGCATTTCATAAGTGTCAAAGGCTTTTATTGACAATTACATGAAGTTGATACAGAGTCAATGTTTGCCGTGTTGACCCTTCTTTTTCAAGACCTCTGCAATCCGTCCTGGCATGCTGTCAATTCACTTCTGGGCCACATCCTGACTGATGGCAGCCCATTCTTGCATAATCAATGCTTGGAGTTTTCCAGAATTTGTGGGTTTTTGTTTGTCTACCCACCTCTTGAGGATTGACCACAAGTTCTCAATGGGATTAAGGTCTGGGGAGTTTCCTGGCAATGGACCCAAAATATTGATGTTTTGTTCCCTGAGCCACTTAGTTATCACTTTTGCCTTATGGCAAGGTGCTCCATCATGCTGGAAAAGGCATTGTTTGTCACCAAACTGTTCCTAGATGGTTGGGAGAAGTTGCTCTCGGAGGATGTTGGTACCATTCTTTATTCATGGCTGTGTTCTTAGGCAAAATTGTGAGTGAGCCCACTCCCTTGGCTGAGAAGCAACCCCACACATGAATGGTCTCAGGATGCTTTACAGTTTGCATGACACAGGACTAATGGTAGTGCTCACCTTGTCTTCTCCGGACAAGCTTTTTTCCAGATGCCCCAAACAATCGGAAAGGGGATTCATCAGAGAAAATGACTTTACCCCAGTCCTCAGCAGTCTAATCCCTGTACCTTTTTGCAGAATATCAGCCTGTCTGTGATGTTTTTCCTGGAGAGAAGTGGCTTCTTTGCTGCCCTTCTTGACACCAGGCCATCCTCCAAAAGTCTTTAGGAGACGGTCCTGGCGCTTGCTGGACTTTCTTGGGCGCCCTGAAGCCTTCTTCACAACAATTTAACCGCTCTCCTTGAAGTTCTTGATGATCCGATAAATGGTTGATTTAGGTGCAATCTTACTGGCAGCAATATCCTTGCCTGTGAAGCCCTTTTTGTGCAAAGCAATGATGACGGCACGTGTTTCCTTGCAGGTAACCATGGTTGACAGAGGAAGAACAATAATTCCAAGCACCACCCTCCTTTTGAAGCTTCCAGTCTGTTATTCGAACTCAATCAGCATGACAGAGTGATCTCCAGCCTTGTCCTCATCAACACTCACATCTGTGTTAACGAGAGAATCACTGACATGATGTCAGCTGGTCCTTTTGTGGCAGGGCTGAAATGCAGTGGAAATGTTTTTGGGGGATTCAGTTCATTTGCATGGCAAAGAGGGACTTTGCAATTAATTGCAATTCATCTGATCACGCTTCATAACATTCTGGAGTATATGCAAATTGCCATCATCCAAACTGAGGCAGCAGACTTTGTGAAAATTAATATTTGTGTCATTCTCAAAACTTTTGGCCACGACTGTACATTGGAATATTGTTGTATGGTGGTATTATACATTTTGTATTGTAGATATGTGGTGGTGTTATAATGTTATATGATGTAATGTTTTATATTTTGTTTTATATGTAATATGTAATGCCTTAATGTGTTTGGACCACAGGAATATTTGCTGCCGCCTTAGCAGCAACTAATGGGGATCCCTAAGAAATACAAATACATACCTCAGTTGGGGTCTCTATAAGCTTCAGTATGAGGTCTTAAACCTAGCATAAAAGTGCATTCTTGTAGCTCTGTGGACTAATATGGTAAATGTTTGCCTTGGAGTAAATTGAGTCAATGGCAAGTTGAGAAAATTGAAATGTTTTTCAGGCGTAACGTCATTATTGCTGGGATATGAGGTAAGAGCAGTCTGTCATGGAAAGAGCAAGTGTTGCTAATGTTTTGCACTGAGTGTACAAAACATTAGGAACACCTGCTCTTTCCATTACATATACTGACCAGGTGAAAGCTATGCTCCCTATTGATGTCACCTTTTTAAGTCTATCAATCAGTGTAGATGAAGGGGAGGATACAGCTTAAATAAGGATTCAAGCCTTGAGACAATTGAGACATTGATTGTGTATGTGTGCCAATCAGAGGGTGGCTTGGCGAGATAAATGATTTAAGTGCCTTTGAACGGGGTATGGTAGTAGATGCCAGGCGCACCGATTTGAGTGTGTCAAGAACTGCAATGCTAGGGCTTCCCCAGTGGCGCAGTGGTCTAAGTCACTGCATCGCAGCCGGTAGGCTTTGCTTGTCTCATCGTGGTCTATTGACTCCTTGTGGCGGGCCGGGTGCCTGCGGGCTGACACCGGTCGTCAGTTGAACAGTGTTTCCGCCGACACACTGGTTAAGGAGTGCGGTTAGGCAGGTGATGTTTTGGAGAACGCATGACTCCACCTTTCGAGGCTGTTGGGGAGTTGCAGCGACGAGACAATATCGAAAATTGGGGAGAAAAAGGGGGTAATATATAAAAAAATAACTGCAACGTTGCTAGGTTTTTAAACGCACAACAGTTTCCCGTCTATATCAAGAATGGTCCACCACCCAAAGCACATCGTCAACTTGACAAAGCATTGGAGTCAACATGGGGCAGCATCCCCGTTGAACGCTTTCGACACCTTGTGGAGTCCATTCCCCAATGAAGTGAGGCTCTTCTGAGGGCAAATGGGGGTGCAACTCAATATTAGGAATGTGTTCCTAATATTTTGTGTACTCAGTGTGTAGAGCAGTGGTATTCAACTCTTACCCTACAAGATCTGGAACCTACTGGTTTTCTGTTCTACCTGATAATGAATTGCACCCACCTGATGTCCCAGGGCTAAATCAGTCCTTGATCAATCAATCAAATGTATTTATAAAGCCCTTCTTACGTCAGCTGATGTCACAAAGTGCTGTACAGAAACCCAGCCTAAAACCCCAAACAGCAAACAATGCCGGTGTAGAAGCACAGTGGCTAGGAAAAACTCCCTAGAAAGGCCGGAACCTAGGAAGAAACTTAAAGAGGAACCAGGCTTTGAGGGGTGGCCAGTCCTCTTCTGGCTGTGCTGGGTGTAGATTATAACAGAACATGGCCAAGATGTTCAAATGTTCATAGATGACCAGAAGGGTCAAATAATAATAGTCACAGTGGTTGTAGAGGGTGCAACAGGTCAGCACCTCAGGAGTAAATGTCAGTTGGCTTTTCATAGCCGATCATTCAGAGTATCTCTAACGCTCCTGCTGTCTCTAGAGAGTTGAAAACAGCCGGTCTGGGAAAAGGTATCACGTTCGGTGAACAGGTCAGGGTTCCATAGCCGCAGGCAGAACAGTTGAAACTGGAGCAGCACGACCAGGTGGACTGGGGACAACAAGGAGTCATCAGGCCAGGTAGTCCTGAGGCATGGTCCAAGGGCTCAGGTCCTGAGAGAGAGAATACTTAAATTCACGCAGGACACCGAATAAGACAGGAGAAACACTCCAGATATAAGACTGACCCTAGCCCCCCGACACATAAACTAGTGCATCATAAATGCTGGAGGCTGAGACAGGAGGGGTCGGGAGACACTGTGGCCCCGTCCGACGATACCCCCCAGACAGGGCCAAACAATCGAATCAGATTTTATTGGTCACATACACATGGTTAGCAGATGTTAATGCGAGTGTAGTGAAATGCTTGTAATACATCAAAAACAAAATAGGAAACTATGCAGTAAGGACTCGAAGCGAGGCGACCATCTCTGTTGGCGCCATCTTGCAGTGAAAAAATGCTTTGAGGTCCAGAGTTGAGTGTGAGTGTACATTGATTCTCTATACCCATCTAAACCACTGTGACATATTTTCAATAACCAAAAATATTGTATTTTCAGCTGTTTGATGCTGGTGTACAAAACCGAAAGTAAAAGATGCAAAAACTAAACTTAAGAATGGGAAGCATAGAAATAGCCCACATAGAACAGATCTACTGCTTCTTAGACTTGCTTTGAATGAGAATGACAGATCTGTAACTCACATTGAATTTGGTAAGGTTAACCAAAAAGTTACATTTTGCAGCTTAAAAATATTCTTAAAGTGATTAAAAGCTAAGTAAAATGGTTTTAAAAAGGTAGTGGTATTATTTCATTCGGTACAGAAATGTGTAGGTGCTTTAATTCACCCTGTCCTGCAGCTCAACTTACCCCATGGTATGTGGTGCCAAGAGACCACTTTTTGTGTGACAAGTTATGTTTTCAAAACTTTTTACATTAATTCTGATTATTTCCAGCGATGCACAACATCCTGAAATATATCTTTTTTAGAAAGAATACTATATTTTACTTGAAAAATGTCTCAACCTACTCCACTCTCCCCTACAGTTAGCCTGGTCCAAGATCTGTTTGTGCTTTCCAACTGTTTACAAAACAAAATACGCTAGACAAGGCGGGATATTTTTGTCGGTAAAAATTGATTATGCGAGACATTTCTATCACCTGGCACATGCGCAAAACCATGTAAACATCTGCAAGACTTCTGTTAGAATGCATGCATCGCGTGCATGTACTTCCTTCCGTCTTGTGCACGTGCCTTAGTTGATGAGAAAACAAATCACGATAACCACACACAGACCCGCGTTTTGAATTCTGTTTAATAATACTTTAAATGATTTAATTTCGACCAGCTGATGGACCAACCCCATGGACAATCGGCAGAGTAGGTTCAAATGAAGTTTATTCAACATTCTGACTTGTAAAGGAACTGTTTCGATTTTGTTTTTATCTAAAAGTGAGACGAGAGTGGAGGCTAGTCCAGTCCACACTTTGATTCCTATAGTCTATCAGGCTAGCGGACAGTACGCCAATGGATAACCAGGTGTTTTGGTATTGTAGGGGACAAAATGGTTAACCAGGTGTTTTGGTATTGTAGGGGACAAAATGGTTAACATTTACATTTACATTTAAGTCATTTAGCAGACGCTCTTATCCAGAGCGACTTACAAATTGGTGCATTCACCTATAATATCCAGTTGAACAAACACTTTACAATAGTGCATCTAAATCCTTTAAAGGGGGGGGGTTAGAAGGATTACTTTATCCTATCCCAGGTATTCCTTAAAGAGGTGGGGTTTCAGGTGTCTCCGGAAGGTGGTGATTGACTCCGCTGTCCTGGCATCGTGAGGGAGATTGTTCCACCATTGGGGTGCCAGAGCGGCGAACAGTTTTGACTGGGCTGAGCGGGAACTGTGCTTCCTCAGAGGTAGGGAGGCGAGCAGGCCAGAGGTGGATGAACGCAGTGCCCTTGTTTGGGTGTAGGGCCTGATCAGAGCCTGAAGGTACGGAGGTGCCGTTCCCCTCACAGCTCCGTAGGCAAGCACCATGGTCTTGTAGCGGATGCGAGCTTCAACTGGAAGCCAGTGGAGAGAGCGGAGGAGCGGGGTGACGTGAGAGAACTTGGGAAGGTTGAACACCAGACGGGCTGCGGCGTTCTGGATGAGTTGTAGGGGTTTGATGGCACAGGCAGGGAGCCCAGCCAACAGCGAGTTGCAGTAATCCAGACGGGAGATGACAAGTGCCTGGATTAGGACCTGCGCCGCTTCCTGTGTGAGGCAGGGTCGTACTCTGCGAATGTTGTAGAGCATGAACCTACACGATCGGGTCACCGCCTTGATGTTAGTGGAGAACGACAGGGTGTTGTCCAGGATCACGCCAAGGTTCTTAGCACTCTGGGAGGAGGACACAAGGGAGTTGTCAACCGTGATGGCGAGATCATGGAACGGGCAGTCCTTCCCCGGGAGGAAGAGCAGCTCCGTCTTGCCGAGGTTCAGCTTGAGGTGGTGATCCGTCATCCACACTGATATGTCTGCCAGACATGCAGAGATGCGATTCGCCACCTGGTTGTCAGAAGGGGGAAAGGAGAAGATTAATTGTGTGTCGTCTGCATAGCAATGATAGGAGAGACCGTGTGAGGATATGACAGAGCCAAGTGACTTGGTGTATAGCGAGAATAGGAGAGGGCCTAGAACAGAGCCCTGGGGGACACCAGTGGTGAGAGCACGTGGTGCGGAGACAGCTTCTCGCCACGCCACCTGGTAGGAGCGACCTGTCAGGTAGGACGCAATCCAAGCGTGGGCCGCGCCGGAGATGCCCAGCTCGGAGAGGGTGGAGAGGAGGATCTGATGGTTCACAGTATCAAAGGCAGCAGATAGGTCTAGAAGGATGAGAGCAGAGGAGAGAGAGTTAGCTTTAGCAGTGCGGAGAGCCTCCGTGACACAGAGAAGAGCAGTCTCAGTTGAATGCCCAGTCTTGAAACCTGACTGATTAGGATCAAGAAGGTCGTTCTGAGAGAGATAGCAGGAGAGCTGGCCAAGGACGGCACGTTCAAGAGTTTTGGAGAGAAAAGAAAGAAGGGATACTGGTCTGTAGTTGTTGACATCGGAGGGATCGAGTGTAGGTTTTTTCAGAAGGGGTGCAACTCTCGCTCTCTTGAAGACGGAAGGGACGTAGCCAGCGGTCAAGGATGAGTTGATGAGCGAGGTGAGGTAGGGGAGAAGGTCTCCGGAAATGGTCTGGAGAAGAGAGGAGGGGATAGGGTCAAGTGGGCAGGTTGTTGGGCGGCCGGCCGTCACAAGACGCGAGATTTCATCTGGAGAGAGAGGGGAGAAAGAGGTCAAAGCACAGGGTAGGGCAGTGTGAGCAGGACCAGCGGTGTCGCTTGACTTAGCAAACGAGGATCGGATGTCGTCAACCTTCTTTTCAAAATGGTTGACGAAGTCATCCGCAGTGAGGGAGGAGGGGGGGGGGGGGGGGGGGGGGGGAGGGGGAGGAGGATTCAGGAGGGAGGAGAAGGTAGCAAAGAGCTTCCTAGGGTTAGAGGCAGATGCTTGGAATTTAGAGTGGTAGAAAGTGGCTTTAGCAGCAGAGACAGAAGAGGAAAATGTAGAGAGGAGGGAGTGAAAGGATGCGAGGTCCGCAGGGAGGCGAGTTTTCCTCCATTTCCGCTCGGCTGCCCGGAGCCCTGTTCTGTGAGCTCGCAGTGAGTCGTCGAGCCACGGAGCAGGAGGGGAGGACCGAGCCGGCCTGGAGGATAGGGGACAGAGAAAATCAAAGGATGCAGAGAGGGAGGAGAGGAGGGTTGAGGAGGCAAAATCAGGAGATAGGTTGGAGAAGGTTTGAGCAGAGGGAAGAGATGATAGGATGGAAGAGGAGAGAGTAGCAGGAGAGAGAGAGCGAAGGTTGGGACGGCGCAATACCATCCGAGTAGGGGCAGAGTGAGAAGTTTTTGATGAGAGCGAGAGGGAAAAGGATACAAGGTAGTGGTCGGAGACTTGGAGAGGAGTTGCAATGAGATTAGTGGAAGAACAGCATCTAGTGAAGATGAGGTCAAGCGTATTGCCTGCCTTGTGAGTAGGGGGGGAAGGTGAGAGGGTGAGGTCAAAAGAGGAGAGGAGTGGAAAGAAGGAGGCAGAGAGGAATGAGTCGAAGGTAGACGTGGGGAGGTTAAAGTCACCCAGAACTGTGAGAGGTGAGCCATCCTCAGGGAAGGAACTTATCAAGGCGTCAAGCTCATTGATGAACTCTCCAAGGGAACCTGGAGGGCGATAAATTATGAGGATGTTAAGCTTGAAAGGGCTGGTAACTGTGACAGCATGGAATTCAAATGAGGAGATAGACAGATGGGTCAGGGGAGAAAGAGAGAATGTCCACTTGGGAGAGATGAGGATTCCAGTGCCACCACCCCGCTGGCTCGATGCTCTAGGGGTATGCGAGAACACGTGGCCAGACGAGGAGAGAGCAGTAGGAGTAGCAGTGTTATCTGTGGTGATCCATGTTTCCGTCAGCGCCAGGAAGTCTAGGGACTGGAGGGTAGCATAGGCTGAGATGAACTCAGCCTTGTTGGCCGCAGACCGGCAGTTCCAGAGGCTGCCGGAGACCTGGAACTCCACGTGGGTCGTGCGCGCTGGGACCACCAGGTTAGAGTGGCAGCGGCCACGCGGTGTGAAGCGTTTGTATGGCCTGTGCAGAGTGGAGAGAACCGGGATCGACAGACACATAGTTGACAAGCTACAGAAGAGGCTACGCTAATGCAAAGGAGATTGGAATGACAAGTGGACTACACGTCTCGAATGTTCAGAAAGTTAAGCTTACGTTGCAGAAAATCTATTGACTAAAATGACGAAAATGATACAGTACTGCTGGCTGGTGGAGTAGGCTAGCTAGCAGTGGCTGCGTTGTTGACTTTGTTTGACCGTGTAGCTGGCTAGGTGTAGCTGGCTAGGTGACCTCGATAGTTTCAGTACTACACCTTGTCATGATACAAAAGCAACTTTGTAGCTAGCTAACATAACACTAATCAAGACGTTCCTTTGTAATGTATTTTAGTTTCTACAGTGTTACTAGTTGGCTGGGTTAGGAAAAATGGCGTCGCGGGGGACGGCAATAGCTGGCTAGCTAACCTCGGTAATTACTAAACTACACAATTATCAGGCTATGACAAAGACAACTATGTAGCTAGCTAGCCAACACTGCACTAGTCAAATCGTTCCGTTGTAAAGTATTGGTATCTACAGCGCTGCTAGTCGGTAACGGTTGGCTAGCTGTTGGCTAGCTAGCTAGCAGTGGATTAGTGATGACTAGGTGTGTTGACTACGTCTGGCGTCGCGGCTGGCTACTTACTAATAATTACTCTAAACTACACAATTATCTTAGATGCAAAGACAACTAAGTAGCTGGCTCACTAACACTACTAACACTACACTAGTCAAGTCGTTCCGTTGTAATGTAATAGATAGTGCAGCTAGTCGGTGGAAGTTGGCTGGTTGGCTAGCTAGCTAGCAGTGTTGGCTAGCTAGCTAGCAGTGATGACTACGTTAGGAGGACGAAGATAGCTAACTTCGATAATTACTCTAAGCTACACGATTATCTTTGATACAAAGACGGCTATGTAGCTAGCTAAGAAAAGAAAAGAATTGCTCGGATCAAACAAATCAAACCGTTGTAATGTAGTGAAGTGTAATATTACCTGTGGAGTGAAGCGTAGTGCGACTGCTCGCGACTGCTCGCTCCAAACCAAAGCTAATACTGTCAATAGTTGTAGTTGCTCAGGTGTTTTGGTATTGTAGGGGACAAAATGGTTAACCAGGTGTTTTAGTGTTGCAGGTGACAACATGGCTAACCAGGTGTTTTAGTGTTGCAGGTGACAACATGGCTAACCAGGTGTTTTGGTGCTGTAGGTGACAACATGGCTAACCAGGTGTTTTGGTGCTGTAGGGGACAACATGGCTAACCAGGTGTTTTAGTGTTGCAGGTGACAACATGGCTAACCAGGTGTTTTGGTGCTGTAGGTGACAACATGGCTAACCAGGTGTTTTGGTGCTGTAGGGGACAACATGGCTAACCAGGTGTTTTGGTATTGTAGATGACAACATGGCTAACCAGGTGTTTTGGTGCTGTAGGTGACAACATGGCTAACCAGGTGTTTTGGTGCTGTAGGTGACAACATGGCTAACCAGGTGTTTTGGTGCTGTAGGTGACAACATGGCTAACCAGGTGTTTTGGTGCTGTAGGTGACATGACCAACCAGGTGTCAGAGTTCCCCACTGAGCGGACGTTCCAGTACCAGCATAGCCTGCCTCCTCTCCCTGTACCGTCTCTAGAGGGGAGCCTTGCCAAGTACCTGGATGCAGGTGAGATTCCTGCATGTGTGACAGAGAAGCGCCGTTAGCATGGACCCTGGATAAAAATATTTCTAGTTACTGAAATGTCTGTGTGTATTTTCCAGTGCGGCCGTTTGCTACAGAGGAGGAGTACCAGGTGACTGCGGCCGTAGTGAAGAGGTTTGGAGAGGGCATCGGCAAAGACCTGCACCAAAAACTACTGCAGAGAGCCAGGACATGCAGGAACTGGGTACACACACTCACTCACACACACACACACACACACACACACACACACACAACACACTGCACAGCAAAACCTGTGGGAACTGGTCACACACCATGCTCGACCCTGAGCAACTACAAAAGGGAATCTTTGAGTGTTTTAAATACTGCAGTCATTATGGTGTCTCCCTGCAGTGTTTCATCTTTATTCTGTGTGTGTGTGTTTTCCCCCAGTTGGAGGAGTGGTGGTTGGATGCAGCCTATCTGGAAATGCGTTACCCCTCCCAGTTGAATGTGAACTTCGGAGGCCCTGCACCCTACCTAGAGCACTGCTGGCCCTCTACAGAGGGAGTACAGCTACAGAGGACCAGCATAAGCATGTGGCACACTCTACAGTACTGGGACCTGCTTCGCACGTAAGATACTCACATTGAGTGTACAAAACATGCTTTTTCCATGACATAGACTGACCAGGTGAATCCAGGTGAAAGCTATAATCACTTATTGATGTCACCTGTTAAATCCACTTCAATCAGTGTATATGAAAGGGAGGAGACAGGTTCATTAAAGAAGGATTTTAAACCATGAGATAATTGAGACAATGATTGTGTATGTGTGTGTGTCCCGTGTGGCTCAGTTGGTAGAGCATGGTGTTTGCAACGTCAGGGTTGTGGGTTCGATTCCCACGGGGGACCAGTACGGAGAAAAAAAATGTATGAAATGTATGCATTCACTACTGTAAGTCGCTCTGGATAAGAGCGTCTGCTAAATTACTAAAATGTAAATTCAGAAGTTGAATGGGCTTAGATAAAATATTTAAGTGCCTTTTGAACGGGGAGTCAACATAGGCCAGCATTCCTGTGGAACGCTTTCAACACCTTGTAGAGTCCATGCTTCAACGAATTGAGGCTGTTCTGAGGGCAAAAGGGCGTGCAACTCAATATTAGGAAGGTGTTCCTAATGTTTTGTACACTCTGTATATATATTAAGGTAACACACGCATCACAACTACTGCTACGATTGCTAAATAATGCACAATTTAAACACTTGCCCTCCAATCCCCCCCTTCCCCAAAACACGTGTTTATATTGAACTATAAATTGTGCCTTCGTGTATTATAGTTGTTTCAAATATTTATTCTATTCTACTGAGCCAGCTACTTTATGTTCATATTATTATATTTTATTTCTTATTGTTGTTTCATTGTCGAGAAGGAACCTGCAACTAAGCATTTAGTTGGACGGTGTACCTTGTGTATCCCTAAACACACACGTTCAGTACACACACTCTCTGACTGTGTGGTCCCTGCCAGGGAGAGGCTGGACCCTCATAAAGCTGATAATGTGGTGTTGGATATGGACCAGTTCAGAATGCTGTTCTGTACATGTAAAGTTCCTGGAGTCACCAAGGATACCATCATCAACTACTTTAAGACAGGTAGGTGACCCCCCCCAACACCGCCATGCAATATGTTTGTGTTTTGTTTTTGTGTGTAGTACTCTGTGTTATTTATTTAGGTGTGTGTGTTTTCCATGTGTGTGTGTGGATGTGTGTATTGATTACTGTAAGACATAAGGGCAGTCAATCTGGAAAATTTCAAGAACATTGGAACGTTTCTTCAAGTGCAGTCACAAAAACCATCAAGCGCTATGATGAAACTGGCTCATGAGGACTGCCACAGGAAATGAAGACCCAGAGTTACCTCTGTTGCAGAGGATAAGTTCATTAGAGTTACCAGCCTCAGAAAATGCAGCCCAAATAAGTGCTTCACAGTGTTCAAGTAACAGACACATCTCAACATCAACTGTTCAGAGGAGATCGTCTGAATCAGGCCTTCATGGTCGAATTGCTGCAAAGAAACCACTACTAAAGGACACCAATAAGAAGATACTTGCTTGGGCCAAGAAACACAAGCAATGGACATAAAACCGGTGGAAATCTGTCCTTTGGTCTGATGAGTCCAGATTTGAGTTTTTTGGTTCCAACCGTCGTGTCTTTGTGAGACGCAGAGTAGGTGATCGCATGATCTCCATGTGGGGTTCCCACCGTGAAGCATGGAGGAGGAGGTGTGATTGTGTGGGGGTGCTTTGCTGGTGACACTAAGTGATTTATTTAGAATTCACACTTAACCAGCATGGCTACCACAGCATTCTGCAGCAATATGCCATCCCATCTGGTTTGACTTCTATTTGTTTTTCAAAAGGACAATGACCAAACACATCAGGACAATGACCCAAAATAAGGGATATTTGACTAAGGAGAGTGATGGAGTGCTGCATCAGATGACCTGGCCTCCACAATCACCCGACC
Organism: Salmo trutta; assembly: GCF_901001165.1. Classification (NCBI taxonomy): domain Eukaryota; kingdom Metazoa; phylum Chordata; class Actinopteri; order Salmoniformes; family Salmonidae; genus Salmo; species Salmo trutta. Next base: position 71,510,163 of record NC_042959.1, on the reverse strand, counting down.
TAACCCAATTGAGATGGTTTGGGATCATTTGGACTGCAGAGTGAAGGAAAGCAGCCAACAAGTGCTCAGCATATGTGGGAACTCCTTAATTGTTGGAAAAGCATTCCAGGTGAAGCTGGTTGAGAGAATTCCAAGAGTGTGCAATGCTGTTATCAAGGCAAAGAGTGGCTACTTTGAAGAATCTCAAATATAAAATATAGGTTGATTTGTTTAACACTTTTTTTGGTTACTACATGATTCCATGTGTCATTTCATAGTTTTGATGTCTTCACTATTATCCTACAATGTAGAAAATTGTAAAAATAAAGAAAAACCCTTGAATGAGTAGGTGTGTCCAAACTTTTGACTGGTACTGTATGTATTGATTTTTCTGTGTGTGTGTTGTAGAGAGCGAGGGTCCATGCCCCTCCCATGTAGTGGTGATGTGTAAGGGACGTTTCTTCTCGTTTGATGCAGTGTGTGATGGACACATTCTTACCCCTCCAGAGCTGCTCAGGTATTCTGGCCAGTGGATATTTAGGTATATTTGTGCATTTGCATATATTTGCATGTATTTATATGCGTGTGTGTGTGTGTGTGTGTGTAGGCATCTGACCCATGTGAAGCAGTGTTGTGAGGGGGAGCCTGCAGGTGACGGAATCGCCGCTCTCACCTCAGAGGAGAGGACACGCTGGGCTAAGGTGTGTGTGTGAAATTGGCTGTGCAGAACGGACATCACCATGCACTAAACATGTCTCTCGTGTCTCTCTCTCGTGTCTCTCTTTCAACTTTCTATGTCTCTCTCATCTCTGTCTCTTTCTCTTTCTATTCAATTTCAATTCAATTTAAGGGTCTGTGTGTCTGTAGGCCAGGGAGTATCTGATAGGTATAGATCCAGCCAATAAGACGATCTTAGAGACCATCCAAAGCAGTCTCTTTGTGGTCTCACTGGACGATGCTAAACCCTACGCTACTGCAGAGAACTACACACCGGTACGTACACAAACACACACCCTCTCACACACTATAGACAGAAATTTGCAATAGCAAGTTGAGTTTGTAAAGGTAAAGAGCAGACTTGAGTCCAGGATGCGGTCAAAGTAAAATGCAAAGGAAAATAATTGGCACCAGAGGCTAAAAAGCTAACTTTCAGTCAAACAATGAGAGCAGTGAGACTTCTGCCGCTTTGTGATGTTGTCCAGTACAGAGAGTGAGATCTTTTTAAGTTGTGTGTAAGCATTTAAGCAGGTTACACGTTTTGATTGTATGCAAAGATATGTCTGGATATGACCTCTGGTTCGTCGTCTTGCATCCTGTTTGGCCCCTACAACACACACATACACCACAGACAACCATACCATCCTAAGTGTGGTATAATCTGATCTTTGACCTTTGCCCCCAGGTGTCCCTGGAGGTGCTGACAGGAGACCCCACCATCCGATGGGGAGACAAGTCCTACAACTCCATCTCCTTCGCCAACGGAACCTTCGGATCCAACTGTGACGTGAGTTACTGTGTGTGTTTGTGTTACACGAGAGGGGGGTGGGGGTTGAGAGTTAGAAAAATAAGATTTGAGATAACAATACTCCTCTGTTAGCAGTAGTGTAATGATGTTTTGTTGTGAGTGTGCTCCTATATATGGTAATTGATGGTGTGTTGCAGCATGCCCCATTTGAAGGCATGGTGCTGGTAACTCACTGTTACTATGTGGATCAGCAGCTCAAAGCTACAGACGGCAAGTGGAAGGTAAATACTATTTCTATTGAACGTATTTTAAGTGACTGTATATCTTGTTTGTTCTTAATTCCAAGTACCTTACTTTCACAGTAAGCAAACCGTATATTTATTGATGTGTGTGTCTATGTAGGGCTCTGAGACAGTGCGGCCTATGCCTCTTCCTGAAGAGTTGGTCTTCACTGTGGATGACAGAGTCAGGAGTGACGTTGCACATGCCAAGCAACAGTACTTAGAGACTGTGAGTTCACACATACGCATTCATGACTCTGCTTCCCCGTGGTGGTCAGATTGGACCATCGCAGGTGTTGTGTTGATCATAAACACACCCTCACAGACCCTTACACTCCCCAACACACACACAACTCTAATCTGTGTGTGATATCTGGTTTGACAGACACCTGTGTGTGTGTCTCCAGACTCAGAACTTGCAGGTGGTGTGTTATGCGTTCACCTCGTTTGGGAAAGCAGCCATCAAACACAGGAAGCTCCACCCAGACACCTTCATACAACTGGCCCTTCAACTGGCTTATTACAGACAGCATGGGAGGTAATACCATCCATCCATCCACACACCCACCATCTACCATTCATCCTTCATCCATCCACCATCTACCCATCCCTCCACCACACACCCACCATCTACACATCCATCCATCCACCATCTACACATCCATCCATCCATCCACCATCTACACATCCATCCATCCACCATCTACCCATCCATCCATCCATCCACCACACACCCACCATCTACCCATCCATCCTTCCACCACACACCCACCATCTACCCATCGATCCTTCCACCACACACCCACCATCTACCCATCCATCCTTCATCCATCCATCTACCCATCCTTCATCCATCCATCTACCCATCCATCCACCACACACCCACCGTCTACCCATCCATCCTTCATCCACCTACCACACACCCACCATCTACCCATCCAGCCATCATTCCATCACACACCCACCATCTATCCATCCATCCATCCATCCACCAAACACCCACCATCTACCCATCCATCCATCTATCCATCCATCCATCCATCCACCACACACCCACCATCTACCCATCCATCTATCCATCCATCCATCCATCCACCACACACCCACCATCTACCCATCCATCCATCTATCCATCCATCCACCACACACACACCCACCATCTACCCATCCATCCTTCCTCCCCAATATTCTCTCCATAACTGATGATTGATGATAATCCCCCCTCCCAGGTTAGGTAGTTGCTATGAGACAGCGATGACCAGAAGGTTCTACCACGGCAGGACTGAGACCATGAGGCCCTGTACCCTGGAGGCACAGAACTGGTGCCATACCATGCTCCTCCCAGCAGCCAGCGTAAGTTTGAGAGTGTGTGTGTATCCAGTAAACGATTAGGTCTTCATACATTGTCATGCCATACATGTAAATCTGGCGACCAGGCTACTTACACTCTGACTTTGTGTATGTCTCCCAGGCTGAGGCTAAGAGGAAAGCCCTGCTGCTGGCCTTCAACAAGCACAACAAACTGATGGCTGAGGCACAGAACGGAAAAGGTTTTGACAGACATCTCCTGGGCCTGTACCTGATCGCCAAGGAGGAGGGACTTCCTATGCCAGACCTTTTCACTGATCCACTGTATTCCAAGAGGTAGGTGTGTGTGTGTGTGTGTGTGTGTGTGTGTGTGTGTGTGTGTGTGTGTGTGTGTGTGTGTTTATGGTGTTTTGTAATTTGTGTGTGTTCTCTCTCCAGTGGCGGGGGCGGTAACTTTACCCTGTCCACCAGTCTGGCTGGCTACACCACAGTTCATGGAGTGGGCGCTCCCATGGTGCACCATGGCTACGGGTTCTTCTACTGCATCAGTGACGACAGGTGGGCTAACACACCCACACACAAGACCTGGACAATGACCATTCATTTAATGAATACATTTTTTTTCCGGATTATTGTTGGCTTGTTTGACATTTTATTCCATTGTTAGGAGCTAGTAACATTAGCATATCACTGCACCTGCTATAATGTCTGCTAAACTGTACGTGACCAATAAACTTTGATTTGATTTTGAACAGTTACTTCAGCTATTTGGTCTCTCATGTAGTTAGTAGAATTTATAGTTTTTCTTTAGTACATCTGTCTTCTCTATGATGGCCTGATAGAAGCTTCTGGTGTCTGACTTGTACTTCCCGTTTCAGGATCGTGGCTTCCTGTTCAGCGTGGAAGTCCAGTCCAGAGACAGATGCAGAGACACTGTTCCAGAACCTGGTTACCTCCCTACATGAGATGCTACATCTCGCTACCACAGCTCAGCTCTAACACACACACACGCAGAGTTTCTAGATGGCAGCCAATAATAATCGTTTAATTTTGTCCAGATCAATGGTAGCCTAGAGGTTAGAATTAGGCCAGTTACTGAAAGGTCGCTAGTTTCAATCCCCGAGCCAATAAGGTGATAAATCTTTCGATGTGCCCCTGAGCAAGCCACTTAACCTTAATTGCTCCAGGGTTTCCGTTGATAATGGCAGACCTTTGCCATGACCCTACTCTCCGGGGTAGTTGGGATATGCAAAAAACACATTTGTCATTTTGTGCAGCAGCTAGATTGGGAATTTCCTGTTTTAAAATGTATTGATTGAACTTCCTACCATGATTCCACAAATTCAGGTAATACCTCCTTGTTTTGGCCTGTTTGGTTCTGATTCGTTCCTAGTGAATATGACTCAAGACTAAGAGCAGGAAACGTCCCCTGGCACTAGAATGAGTTATACCATAGAGATACAGTTGAAGTCGAAAGTTTACATACACTTAGGTTGGAGTCATTAAGTCTCGTTTTTCAACCACTCCACAAATTTCTTGTTAACAAACTATAGTTTTGGCAAGTCGGTTAGGACATCTACTTTGTGCATGACACAAGTAATTTTTCCAACAATTGTTTACAGACAGATTATTTCACTTAATCACAATTCCAGTGGGTCAGAAGTTTACATACACTAAGTTGACTGCCTTTAAACAGCTTGGAAAATTCCTGAAAATTATGTCATGGCTATAGAAGCTTCTAATACGCTAATTGACATAATTTGAATCAATTGGAGGTGTACTTGTGGATGTATTTCAAGGCCTACCTTCAAACTCAGTGCCTCTTTGCTTGACATCGTGGGTAAATCAAAAGAAATCAGCCAAGACCTCAGAAAAATAATTGTAGACCTCCACAAGTCTGGTTCATCCTTGAGAGCAATTTCCAAATGCCTGAAGGTACCACGTTCATCTGTACAAATAATAGTACGCAAGATCGTACTTTTTGGAGAAATGTCCTCTGGTCTGATGAAACGAATAGAACTGCTTGGCCATAATGACCATCGTTATGTTTGGAGGAAGCAAGCCGAAGAACACCATCCCAACCGTGAAGAACGGGGGTGACAGCATCATGTTGTGGGGGTGCTTTGCTGCAGGAGGGACTGGTGCACTTCACATAATAGATGGCATCATGAGGGAGGAAAATTACGTGGATATATTGAAGCGACATCTCAAAACATCTGTCAGGAATTTAAAGCTTGGTCACAAATGGGTCTTCCAAACGGACAATGACCCCAAGCATACTTCCAAAGTTGTGGCAAAATGGCTTAAGGACAACAAAGTCAAGGTATTGGAGTGGCCATCACAAAGCCCTGACCTCAATCCTATAGAAAATGTGTGGGCAGAACTGAAAAAGTGTGTGCGAGCAAGGAGGCCTACAAACCTGACTCAGTTACACCAGCTCTGTCAGGAGGAATGGGACAAAATTCACCCAACTTATTGTGGGAAGCTTGTGGAAGGCTACCCAAAACGTTTGACCCAAGTTAAACAATTTAAAGGCAATGCTACCGAGTGTATGTAAACTTCTGACCCACTGGGAATGTGATGAAAGAAATAAAAGCTGAAATAAATCATTCTTTCTACTATTATTCTGACATTTCACATTCTTAAAATAAAGTGGTGATCCTAACTGACCTAAGACAGAGATTTTGTTTACAAGGATTTAATGTCAGGAATTGTGAAAAACTGAGTTGACTTCTGTCATTTTCCATGGAGACTGGCCTTTCTTCAATCTTCAAATATGAACATTCTATCATTAATGAGCTCGAGGACATCAGAGGATTTGATCCTGATTCAATAACCCTCATAGCTATCCTCCAATCAAAGGTTATGCAAATATTGGAACTTTTTTCTACACAGATCTTGGTGTCCTGTTGCTAAGCTATGTTTTTTTGCTAGGTGCTAGCTCAAGTTGCTTCATGTACAATTTTTGCATTGTAATTTCATAAAATGTCTATCTGCAGTAATTGTGGAATGATGGTGTTTCACAATATAATCACAAAAATGTTATTTTGGCCCAAAGCAAAATCGCATTCTAAAATGCAGACTTTTTCCTATTTGGCAACAAAAGCCAGACCGGCTTCTGTTGTTAAGATGGGAAAACTGCATCCCCCTCTCTTCCATGCTGCGACACTAAGAGACATGGTCATCGCCTCCTCGAGCACAACTAATAATGGCAGACTGGGGAAAGCGGCCAATGTAGAAATTGCTCTGTCATTTCATGGCTGCTAAAACTCAACACTCTTCGTTCAACTTCAGTTTGTGAGAAAACAATAACTGAATAGTGTAGGGAATCGTACCATTAAATCGCTGTGAAATATATTTTCAATAACATTGTTTTTACGGCTATCTGAAGTTGGTGGACAAAACTTAAAGTAAAATAGTGTCCATCATGGTCCATGCCATCCGGGATTCTTGGGACGTACCAACTCTGAAATGCAAAAAGGTTAGGGTAGGTGTTTAGGGTAGGCATGTCCCAAGGAATCGGTATAGCACTAACATCTCCACCATGTTACAGGGAAATGGGATGCGGGGGAGGTCTTTGGAATACAACCTACTGTAGTTAAGTGTAATACATTGAACTATATGAGGCGATGTCTGGAGTTAATGGAGCAGGTGTGGATATACTCCAAGCTATCTTCCCAGTCTGCCACAGAAATGTCAGTCCGTAGTTCTTCATCCCATTTTGCCTTAATGGCATCTGTAGAAGGTGTGCTAACAGACTGAAAAGCGTCATATCGACGAGATATCTGTTTGTCTGGTGGTGGGGTGGGGCATATTTTTATGCATCTGTCAAACATTTAGCATTCCCAAATGTCGGAAGATGTTTTCTAACAGTCTCTAATCTGTAGGTATCTGAAAAAGTTACGTCTGGGAAGATTACACATTTCCCTCAGCAACTCAAAGGAGGCAAAGGTCCCTTCTATTTATAGATCCCCTATGGTATTTATCCCTAGCTCTCCCCATCGCTCAAAAGGTGTTATCAAGGTTAGAGGGGGAAAAGGAGGGATTCCTGGCAACAGGGAGCATGAATGAAATTTGTCACAAATTAAAGTGGACTTTAATTTGCTTCCAGATTCGGGATGTGCTGTGTATAATAGGATTGTTATTAAACTCAGCAAAAAAAAGAAACATCCTTACTGTCAACTGCGTTTATTTTCAGCAAACTTAACATGTGTAAATTTGTGTGAACATAAGATTCAACAACTGAGACATAAACTGAATAAGATCCACAGAAATTGAATAATGTGTCCCTGAACAAAGGGGGGGGGGTCAAAATCAAAAGTAACCGTCAGTATCTTGTGTGGCCAATAGCTGCATTAAGTACTGCAGTGGATTATCTCCTCATGGACTGCACGAGATATGCTAGTTCTTGCTGTGAGATGTTACCCCAAACTTCCACCAAGGCACCTGCAAGTTCCCGGACATTTTCTGGGGGACCCTATCCCTCACCCTCCGATCCAACAGGTCCCAGACATGCTCAATGGGATTGAGATTCAGGCTCATTGCTGGCCATGGCAGAACACTGACATTCCTGTCTTGCAGGAAATCACGCACAGAATGATTAGTATGGCTGGTGGCATTGTCATGCTGGAGGGTCATGTCAGGATGAGCCTGCAGGAATGGTACCACATGAGGGAGGAGGATGTCTTCCCTGTAACACACAGCGTTGTGATTGCCTGCAATGACAACAAACTCAGTCCGATGATGTGACACACCACCCCAGACCATGACGGACCCTCCACCTCCAAATCGATCCCGCTCCAGAGTACAGGCCTTGGTGTAACGCTCATTCCTTCGATGATAAATGCGAATCCGACCATCACCCCTGGTGAGCCAAAACCGTGACTCGTCAGTGAAGAGCACTTTTTGCCAGTCCTGTCTGGTCCAGCAACGGTGGGTTTGTGCCCATAGGCGACGTTGTTGCTGGTGATGTCTGGTGAGGACCTGCCTTAAAACAGGCCTACAAGCCCTCAGTCCAGCCTCTCTCAGCCTATTGCGGACAGTCTGAGCACCGATGGAGGGATTGTGCGTTCCTGGTGTAACTCGGGCAGTTGTTGTTGCCATCCTGTAACCTTCCCGCAGGTGTGATGTTCGGATATACCGATCCTGTGCAGGTGTTGTTACACGTGGTCTGCCACTGCGAGGACGATCAGCTGTCCATCGCTGTCTTAGGCGTCTCACGGTACGGACATTGCAATGTATTGCCCTGGCCACATCTGCAGTCCTCATGCCTCCTTGCAGCATGCCTAAGGCACTTTCACACAGATGAGCAGGGACCCTGGGCATCTTTCTTTTGGTGTTTTTCAGAGTCAGTAGAAAGGCCTCTTTAGTGTCCTAAGTTTTCATAACTGTGACCTTAATTGCCTACCGTCTGTAAGCTGTTAGTGTCTTAACGACCGTTCCACAGATGCATGTTCATTAATGGTTTATGGTTCATTGAACAAGCATGGGAAACAGTGTTTAACTTCTTACGGCTGAAATCCCGTTAACGGGATCGATATGACAACAGCCAGTGAAAGTGCAGAGCGCCAAATTCAAACAGAAATCTCATAATTAAAATTCCTCTAAAGATAGACTTCTCGTTAAGCCAACCACAGTGTCCAATTTCAAAAAGGCTTTACAGCGAAAGCACACCAAACGATTATGTTAGGTCAGCACCTAGTCACACAAAAACAGCAATTTCTCCAGCCAAAGAGAGGAGTCACAAAAAGCAGAAAGAGATAAAATTAATCACTAACCTTTGATGATCTTCATCAGATGACACTCATAGGACTTCATGTTACACAATACATGTATGTTTTGTTCGATAAAGTTCATATTTATATCCAAACATCTCAGTTTACATTGGCACGTTATGTTCAGTAATGTTTTACCTCCAAAACCGCCGGTGATTTTGCAGAGAGCCACATCAATTTACAGAAATACTCATCATAAATGTTGATGAAAATACAAGTGTTATGCATGGAACTTTAGATAAACTTCTCCTTAATGCAACCGCTGTGTCAGATTTCAAAAAAGCTTTACCGAAAAAGCACACCATGCAATAATCTGAGTACGGCGCTCAGACACAAAAACAAGCCAAAAATATATCCGCCATGTTGGAGTCAACAGATGTCAGAAATAGCATTAGAAATATTCACTTACCTTTGATGAGCTTCATCAGAATGCACTCCCAGGAATCCCAGTTCCACAATAAATGTTTGTTTTGTTCGATAAAGTTCATCCTTTATGTCCAAATACCTCCTTTTTGTTCGCGCCTTCAGTTCACAAATCCAAATTCACGACGCGCAGGCCAGACAAAAACTAAAAAAATTCCATTACAGTTCGTAGAAACATGTCAAACGATGTATAGAATCAATCTTTAGGATGTTTTTATCATAAATCTTCAATAAGATTTCAACCGGAGAATTCCTTTGTCTTTAGAAATGCAATGGAACTCAGCTACCTCTCACGGGTGTGCGCATGGCTGAAGCTCATGCCCATCTGGCAGACACCTGATACAATCAGCTCTTATTCCCCTCCACCCTCAAACAAGGTTCTAAAGACTTGACATCTAGTGGAAGCCTTAGGAAGTGCAATATGACCCCACAGACACTGTATATTGGATAGGCCAAGACTTGAAAAACTCCAAACCTCAGATTTCCCACTTCCTGGTTGGATTTTCTTCTTAGGTTTTTGCCTGCCATATGAGTTCTGTTATATTCACAGACGTCATTCAAACACTTTAATAAACCTCAGTGTTTTCTATCCAAATCTACTAATAATATGCATATCTTAGCTTCTGGGCCTGAGTAGCAGGCAGTTTACTCTGGGCACCTTCATTGAAGCTACTCAATACTGCCACCCAGCCATAAGAAGTTAAACCCTTTACAATGAAGATCTGTGAAGTTATTTTGATTTTTATGAATTATCTTTGAAAGACAGGGTCCTGAAAAAGGGACATTTCTTTTTTTGCTGAGTTTATAAAGTGACATCTCCAAATTGACAGGCGACAAAATCACAGCACCAATAGAGAAGGGGTGGCAATCCTCACGCTCCATACTAAGGCAACTGGAGGACGGAAGTGCATCATCCAGACAAAACGTAACAGCATGGAGGTTAGCGGCCCAATAGTAAAATATAACATTTGGGAGAGACAATCCTCCTTCAATCTTGGATTTACAGAGGTGTTTTTACCTATCTTGTGTGTTTTATAATCCCAGATGAATGGAATGATAATTGAGTCCAGTTGTTTATGAAAGGACTTAGGTATGAATACTGGGATGTTCTGGAATAGGTGGGCGGAAGACCATTTTAATGGCATTAATTCTTCCGAGCAGAGAAATTGGGAGAGTTTTCCAAAATTGTATGTTTGCCTTGAGTTTTTGCATCAGAGTGGGGAAATTCTCTTTAAATAGTGAGCAGTATTGTTTGGTAACTACAATTTCTAGGTAGGTATATTTTTCTGAAGACAACTTAAATGGAAGAAGTTCTAACCAAGAGGTGTTTTGCAACCGTATGGGCATTAATTCGCTCTTGTTCCAATTTATTCTTTATCCCGAGAAGGTACCAAACAAATTAGTCAAATCAAGAATAGCTGGAATACTAGATTGGGGTTCTGTTACATAGGAGTTGTAAGGGGTGTTTAACTGGCAGCAGAGAAGTCAGATGCCGGAGAGAAATAACTGTGTTTCCAACGGTGCAGTTTATTACAAAACACCCCACCGGAAAACATAATAAAAATCAAATGGGTAAAACTAACCCGACGCACATCAGTACAGACGTACACAAACAATCTCTGACAAGGACATGAGGGGAAACAGAGGGTTAAATACACATGTATTTGATGGGATTGTAACCAGGTGTGAAGGAAGACAAGACAAAACCAATGGAAAATGAAAAAAATGGATCAGTGATGCTAGAAGATCGGTGACGTCGACCGCCAAACACCGCCCGAACAAGGAGAGGGACCGACTTCGGCGGAAGTCGTGACAGTACCCCCCCCCCCGATACCTCGTTCACTCTCCTCAGGACTTTAAATGGCCCCACAAACCGCGGACCCAGCTTCCAACAGGGCAGGCGGAGGGGCAGGTTTCGGGTCGAGAGCCAGACCCGGTCCCCCGGTGCAAACACCGGGGCCTCACTGCGGTGACGGTCTGCGCCAACTTTCTGGTGCAGTACGGCACGCTGAAGATGGACATGGGCGGCGTCCCATGTCTCCTCCGCGCTCCGGAACCAGTCGTCCACCGTAGGAGCCTCAGTCTGACTCTGATGCCAAGGAGCCAGAACCGGCTGATACCCCAATACACACTGGAAGGGAGAAAGGTTAGTGGAGGAGTGGTGGAGCGAGTTCTGGGCCATCTCTGCCCAGGGCACGAACGCTGCCCACTCCCCCGGCCGGTCCTGGCAATAAGACCTCAGAAACCTACCCACATCCTGGTTAACTCTCCACCTGCCCGTTACTCTCGGGGTGAAAACCTGAGGTAAGGTTGACCGAGATCTTCAGACCCTCGACGTGAACTGGGGACCCCGATCAGGCACCCCGTAGTTCCGGAAGACGTGTGTAAATAGTCTGGGCAGGTGTCTAGGAGCCTTGTACTGGGCGCATACCGAGCAGGAGGTAACATAAACCCTCACGTCCTTAGCCAAAGTGGGCCACCAGTACTTTCCACTAAGACAGCGCACCGTCCGCCCGATACCAGGATGACCAGAGGAGGGTGACGTATGGGCCCAATAGATTAGCCGATCGCGGACAGCAGACGGTACGTACAGATGCCCAGCCAGACACTGAAGGTGAGCGGGCTCTGTACGCAACGCCTGCTCAATGTCCGCGTCCAGCTCCCACACCACCGGTGCCACCAGGCAAGAGGCCGGGAGTATGGGAGTGGAATCCTCTGTCATACAGCCGGGACAATGCGTCTGCCTTAACGTTCTGAGAGCCTGATCTGTAGGAAAGGGTAAATACAAAACGGGTGAAAAACATGGCCCACCTTGCCTGGCGAGGGTTCTGTCTCCTCGCCACCCGGATGTACTCCAGATTGCGGTGGTCAGTCCAGATGAGAAAAGGGTGTTTAGCCCCCTCAAGCCAATGTCTCCACGCCTTCAAGGCATTGACGACAGCCAACAGCTCCCTGTCACCCACATCATAGTTTCGCTCCGCCGGGCTGAGCTTCTTCGAGAAGAAGGCACAGGGGCGGAGCTTCGGTGGCGTACCCGAGCACTGAGAGAGCACCGCTCCTATCCCAGCCTCAGACGCGTTCACCTCCACTATGAACGCCAAAGAGGGATCCGGATGGGCCAACACGGGAGCCGAGGTAAACAGAGCCCTCAGGTGACTAAAAGCCCTGTCCGCATCAGCTGACCACTGCAAGCGCACCGGGCACCCCTTCAGTAGTGAGGTAATGGGAGCCGCCATCTGACCAAAACCCCAGATAAACCTCCAGTAGTAGTTGGCAAACCTTAAGAACCGCTGCACCTCCTTTACCGTGGTGAGAGTCGGCCAATTACGCATGGCTGCAATGCAGTCACTCTCCATCTCCACCCCTGAAGTGGAAATGCGATACCCTTCGAAGGAGACGGACTGTTGGAAGAACAGGTATTTCTCAGCCTTGACGTACAGGTCATGCTCCAACAGGCGACCAAGCACTCTGCGCACCAGGGACACATGCTCAGCGTGTGTAGTGGAGTATATCAAAATGTCATCATTATACACCACTACACCCTGCCCGTGCAGGTCCCTGAAAATCTCGTCTTCAAAGGCTTGGAAGACTGATGGCGCATTCATCAACCCGTACGGCATGACGAGGTACTCATAGTGCCCAGTGGTGGTACTGAAAGCCGTCTTCCACTCGTCTCCCTTTCGGATATGCACCAGGTTGTAAGCGCTCCTGAGATCTAGTTTAGTGAAGAAGCGCGCCCCGTGCATTGACTATCGCTGTGGCTATGAGCGGTAGCGGGTAACTATACCTCACAGTGATCTGATTCAGACCCCGATAGTCAATACATGGGCACAGACCCCCCTCCTTCACAAAAAAGAAACTTGAGGAGGCGGGTGAAGTGGAGGACCGAATGTACCCCTGACGCAGGGATTCGGAGACATATGTTTCCATAGCCTCCGTCTCCGCCTGTGAGAGGGGATACACGTGACTCCTGGGAAGTGCAGCATCTACCAGGAGGTCTATTGCACAATCACCCCATCGATGGGGTGGTAATTGAGTCGCCTTCTTTTTGGACAAGGCGAGAGCCAAATCGGCATATTCAGGGGGAATGCACACGGTGGAGACCTGGTCTGGACTCTCCACCATTGTAGCATACCATCTGAGCATACATAATGTTGAAGAGGCATCTAAGATTGAAGAATGAGTTTCTGTTAGGAATAAAGCCAGTCTGGTCTGAATGGACCAATTTGCCCACTAAAGTGCTAATCCTGTTAGACAGAGTTTTAGCTCAAATCTTTTGGTCTGTATTAAGGAGAGATATTGGTCTATATGACCCTACCTCTTCCGGGTCTTTACCCTTCTTATGTATAACTGTAATGAACGCCTCATCCAAAGTAGGTGGGAGAGCTCCATCCTCATTGGCCTGAACCAACATTTTGTGCAGGTAGGGAGATAGCATGTTGCTTAATGTTTTATATAATTCACCAGGGTATCCATCTGGGCCCGGGTTCTTGCCACTCTTTAGAGATGTAATTGTTTCTCGAATTTCTCCAAGAGATATTTCCTTATTCAGGAAGTTGGAATATTCCATGTTTAGGGCAGGGAGATTAGTCCTCCAAAAAGTTTTGCATAATTAAGGGGTTTCTCCATAGATGGATGGCTAGCACTTTCCCTATCCAGTAAGTGAATTTGTCCCTCCAATTCTACAAATGTTTCTCTGTTTTGCCTACTCCTGGCAGCCTGAAGGGAGATGATACAGCCTCTCAGATAAGCCTTCAGTGTTTCCCACAATAATGCTGGGGAAGTCTTTGGTATCAAAGAAAAATATAATTTGGTCTTTAAGATGTTCACAGAATGTTGGTTCTGTGAGGAGCTGAGGATTCAACCTCCAGACCCTCTCGTTTGGTACGATGTCACCCAATCTCAGGGAGAAGGTGAGTGGACTGTGGTCAGAGATTATAATATCATGATACCTCACATTACAGGTTTAAGGGAGTAATTTCGTATCAACCAAAAAGTAGTCAATTCGGGTATAAACATTGTGAATATGAGAGTAAAAGGAATATTCCCTACCCGTTGGGTTAGAGATCCTCCAAATATCAAATAAGTTAGAATTTTTTATGTAGGTATTCAAGAATTTGCTTGAATAGGAGGTAGGGGTTCGCCGGGTAGAGGATCTATCCAAATATTGGTCTAGCACACAGTTAAGGTCCTCTCCAATGACCAAAGTAGTATTGGAGGTATCTGGAATCAGGGCAAGGCCTTTTGGGAAAAAAAGAGAGGTTATCAATGTTTGGCCCATAGATATTCAGTAGAGTGGTAGAGTGGATCTCTCCTATTACGATCACATAACGACCCTCTTTATCCGCATAGTGGTTTTTATGTAGAAAGGGAATTCCTTTCCGTACCAGAATCGCTGTGCCTCTCGTTTTGGCAGAGAAGTTAGAATGATACTTGCGCCACCCACCTACATTTAAGTCTGCTATGAGAATTGTTTTTCAGATGGGTTTCTTGCAAAAATATAATATCAGATGAGTGCTTTCAAGTGGGCTAGGACCTTGCCTCTCTTAAATGGTTCTTTTAAACCGTTGACATTCCAGGATTAAATGTAAGCCCCGCCCTCCTCTCGTTTGTAGTTCCTATGGTGGCCTGTATAACATGTGACTCAATAAAAAGGTAAGAAAGCGCATCAAACCATCACGATCAGCATATGTAGCACCTACACCCGAGCAGTATCCAACCTACCCATCCCCCCCAGCATGCACCCTTACTCTCCACCCTGTCCCCCAACATGTACCCTCCCCCTCAACCCACCTTTAACAGGCATACACAAATAGAGAAAAAAAAGAAACGCATTGTCTGGCAGATGCCAAAAATGCACGGTGCGACCTCGAACGAGAGAGAAAACAAAAATGAAATCCCAATTATACGTTCCTCTCACTATCCTAGAACTTCTACTAACATATGAACTGAGGAGGCTCCCGCAGATAAAGTGTTCATTTAGCATCTAATAAACCAAAACAGAATAAGTTGCAACGTAAACATATTGTGCACTTAAGTGTCACCCTGTGTTGATCCCTGAGATAAGCAAGATAACAGCGCAAGGTTATATTGCTAAGCAATGCTGGTCTAAACATAAACCATCAGCAACCAATATAGACAGCAGTACATTTACATATTGTGGGTTGGGAGATCGGAACAAGGATTTTGCTAAAATAAACGCACCCCCCAATCAAATTTTTTAAAATAAATAAATAAATATATATATATATATATATATATACTGCTCAAAAAAATAAAGGGAACACTTAAACAACACAATGTAACTCCAAGTCAATCACACTTCTGTGAAATCAAACTGTCCACTTAGGAAGCAACACTGATTGACAATAAATGTCACATGCTGTTGTGCAAATGGAATAGACAACAGGTGGAAATTATAGGCAATTAGCAAGACACCCCCAATAAAGGAGTGGTTCGGCAGGTGGTGACCACAGACCACTTCTCAGTTCTTATGCTTCCTGGCTGATGTTTTGGTCACTTTTGAATGCTGGCGGTGCTTTCACTCTAGTGGTAGCATGAGACGGAGTCTACAACCCACACAAGTGGCTCAGGTAGTGCAGCTCATCCAGGATGGCACATCAATGCGAGCTGTGGCAAGAAGGTTTGCTGTGTCTGTCAGCGTAGTGTCCAGAGCATGGAGGCGCTACCAGGAGACAGGCCAGTACATCAGGAGACGTGGAGGAGGCCGTAGGAGGGCAACAACCCAGCAGCAGGACCGCTACCTCCGCCTTTGTGCAAGGAGGAGCAGGAGGAGCACTGCCAGAGCCCTGCAAAATGACCTCCAGCAGGCCACAAATGTGCATGTGTTTGCTCAAACGGTCAGAAACAGACTCCATGAGGGTGGTATGAGGGCCCGACGTCCACAGGTGGGGGTTGTGCTTACAGCCCAACACCGTGCAGGACGTTTGGCATTTGCCAGAGAACACCAAGATTGGCAAATTCGCCACTGGCGCCCTGTGCTCTTCACAGATGAAGCAGGTTCACACTGAGCACATGTGACGGACGTGACAGAGTCTGGAGATGCTGTGGAGAACGTTCTGCTGCCTGCAACATCGTCCAGCATGACCGGTTTGGCGGTGGGTCAGTCATGGTGTGGGGTGGCATTTTTGGGGGGCCACACAGCCCTCCATGTGCTCGCCAGAGGTAGCCTGACTGCCATTAGGTACCGAGATGAGATCCTCAGACCCCTTGTGAGACCATATGCTGGTGCGGTTGGCCCTGGGTTCCTCCTAATGCAAGACAATGCTAGACCTCATGTGGCTGGAGTGTGTCAGCAGTTCCTGCAAGAGGAAGGCATTGATGCTATGGACTGGCCCGCCGTTCCCCAGACCTGAATCCAATTGAGCACATCTGGGACATCATGTCTCGCTCCATCCACCAACGCCACGTTGCACCACAGACTGTCCATGAGTTGGCGGATGCTTTAGTCCAGGTCTGGGAGGAGATCCCTCAGGAGACCATCCGCCACCTCATCAGGAGCATGCCCAGGCGTTGTAGGGAGGTCATACAGGCACGGAGGCCACACACACTACTGAGCCTCATTTTGACTTGTTTTAAGGACATTACATCAAAGTTGGATCAGCCTGTAGTGTGGTTTTCCACTTTAATTTTGAGTGTGACTCCAAATCCAGACCTCCATGGGTTGATAAATTGGATTTCCATTGATTATTTTTGTGTGATTTTGTTGTCAGCACATTCAACTATGTAAAGAAAAAAGTATTTAATAAGATTATTTCTTTCATTCAGATTTAGGATGTGTTGTTTAAGTGTTCCCTTTATTTTTTTGAGCAGTATATTTCCTCGCCACAAGTGTGACGTTGAGTCATTTCAGGTTTGAGCAGTATGTATATATATATATATACATACACACACATATACATATACATATATATACATATATATATATATATATATACACATACACAAATTTCTACAAACATGTATACCCCAAAATAATGATCTAAATTAAAATATACACATACATAATAATACAATTCTAAGAGGGGAAAAAAAGTACAAATAATAATTATATGTACACACAACTATACACAAACACCACAGAAGGCTGGTGGGAACCTAATGGGGAGAGCGGCCCACAGCTATGACAAGCAGAACGGCACAAAACACCAACATGATATCCAGGTGTCTGATGTCACCCCATCTGCCCCGCCCCATCCATCACCACCAGTCCCCTGCAAACAGTAAATAAATGGTATGATGAGAAATAAATAACAAAACAAAAAAATGGGGGAATATAAGTATATCCATCTGAAAGTGTCAATGATCAAACCTGGAAAGCCACTCAAACAGGCATCGCTCTAAACTTCAACGACAGGTCAGTCGTCCAGCCGGAATGAAAGTAAAATTAAAGTTAAATGAAAACTCTGACCGCCCTCCATTGGCCGGCTCAGCGTCTTACATGTCCGGGAGCGACAATAAAACTTCAGTTGGCAGCCCTTAGGGGTAATTCTGAGTCTGGCAGGGAAGAGCAAGGCTGGGCGAAGATGGAGTTTGTAGAGTTTGGTCATGATATCTCTGTAGCCGGCGCGATGCTTTGCCACATCGGGCGCATAATCCTCATAGACACGGAAGGGATGTCCTTTATGTAACAGGTTACCCCTCATTCGAGCCTCACACCGGATAAGATCCTTGGTCTGTGACAACAGATGATTACTGGGCGGGGACGTTGGCCCGGTCCAGGCACGGCGACAAGAGCATGATGTGCACGGTCCAGCTGCAGATCCGAAGCCAAAACATCCGATCCCATTGTATCCCTCAATAGCTTGGCGAAGAAGTCAGTGGGGCGAGAGCCAGCCTCTACCCCCTCTGCCAGACCAACAACGCGAAGGTTATGACGTCTGGATCGGCCCTCTAGGTCAACCACTTTCACAGAAAGCCTTGCACACTCTCCTGCAAGGACGTGCATAGCTTCTCCAACTCGTCGATCCTACCAGCAATGAATTCAGAAGCCTTCTCAAGGTCCACAATACTCTGGCCCTGCGAAGCAACTGTTCGAATGGTGCTCTTGATTTTGGTGTCCAGTTCAGCAATAGTAGCCTTAAAATCCTCAGCTATAGCAACACGTAGTTCTCCTAGAGCCCGGGTAAGTTCTGAAAGTGTCACGTTGTTACCTGTGCCTTCCACCAATTCTGTCTCGTTGTTTGGTGGGGAGGAGGCCTCCGATGAGGAATTGTCTTTTTTTTAACTAGGCAAGTCAGTTAAGAACAAATGGCATAAGCTAAATGGCATAAGCTGCTCATCAACAGTAACGTTAGGACCAGGGTTGTAAAACAGTGGAAGGCGATCCACCACTTGTCCCACACTGACCTGATTGCAAAGCTGGTCTAGTGTCTCGGTTATCGAAGCGGATAATCCTGGAAATAATGTGGAAGTTTTCCAGAGACATTGTTGCACAGAAAAGTTATCCCACCAGGATTCTGTGGATTTCCCATTGGATCCAAAAACACCAACAAGAATAAGCACCCAAAGTATGCATGTAAATGAGCTCGGTCCATCTCTCTCCAAAAACATGCCTTTCCTCCAAATTAGTGCAGTCCAGAATGATTTTCTGGATAGAGTCTGGGATGAACAGTTCAAAAGAAGACTTTGTCTTGCACATGAGTAAGTATGAGTAAGTAATAACCCTTTCAAATTCGTTATATAAAGCAAACCAGGCGGCATCATTTTTCTTGTTTTTTTTAAATGTACGGATAGCCAGGGGCATGCTCCAACACACAGACATCATTTAAAAGCAATGCATGTGTTGAGTGAGTCCACCAGATCAGAGGCAGTAGGGATGTTTTCTTGATAAGTGTGAATTAGACCATTTTCCTGTCCTGCTAAGCATTCAAAATGTAACTAGTACTTTTGGGTGTCAGGGAAAATGTATGGTGTAAAAAGTACATTATTTTCTTTAGGAATGTAGTGAAGTAAAAGTTGTACAAAATATAAATAGTAAAGTACAGATACCCCAAATCTACTTAAGTAGCACTTTAAAGTATTTTAATTTAAGTTCTTTACACCACTGAGCATAGGCCAATGACAAGAGTGGATACAGATTTTAGGCCTACAATATGAGGAGGAAATGATCAACTTTTCAGTTGCACTCACCTATTCAAACAGATTTTTCCCACAATTGTATTTTAAAATATTGCTAAATATCTTCTAGCTGCTGCCTGCTGTTCATTGACAGCCACAAGTCAACAATTTTATATTTGCTGAGTTGACTGCCCAATTGCTGGATTTCCGACAATAGACTAGGCCTATGCGCTCATAATGTGACAAAACAATCTACAGCATTTTTTTTTTTTAAAGCTATTGATCCTTGCGGATAAATTATGATGGTGTAGTATTTAATGATTTCATTTATTTATAGAGACAGGATTAATTATAATTTGGCAAATGTATTTCAATTTATTTTGCAGCAATTCCAGCACCCCTGTTTTCTTCCATGCACTGTGCTCTCCCCATTGCCAAATAAATTCATCAACACTTCTATTGAATTATTAATTCAATTGATTGTGATCAGTAACCCCATGAGGTTATAGTGTAGGTAGACCTACTGTAGACAATTACGAGAATACATTCAGTAAGTTAATAAAGCCAATAGTGGTTTCAGCTATATTGTTATTGAAACAATGCAGTCCTTATGACCTTTTTAAACAATACTAAAATATGTCAAATTACTTGAATAGCCTATGAGAAAAGTGTAAAACAATGTGTAATTAGGCTAAGTGAGTGAAGTGACTCAAAAGTATTGGAAAGTTCAGAAAAACATGTAAGTTGTAGGCCTAATGCGTGTGTAGAGAAGATCGGCATTGTTTTCAACCATGGGATAGTGCCATTATTGTAGGTAGGCTACCGGACACCATTTCTATTATTAAGCCATCATTTCTGAATGAAATTTGGTACCGATATAAATAGCACTCCCACAGCAATTCTCCATCAATCTGCTGTATAATATACTAACAAAAGAACAATTGAAATGTCTATCAAAGTCATTGGGATCGTATAGTGGATTTAACAATTTCTAATAATTCCTAATTTGGGTGATTCTGCAACTATGGGCACGTCCATGTCCTCGGGTCAATTTTGGGGATTTTATAAAAAATAAAACCAATATTTGTATGTTAAGTTCACACTGGAATCACCCCATACTTTTTTAAACACCTCTCTATCAAATATTTTAGCAACTTTTCAGATGCATTTTATACCTCAATTTCACTTTTTTGCCCTTGACACAGACTTAAGCTTATATTATGTTTTTCTATGAGAAAACATTATATAATGTGTAATTATTGTTATGTACTATAGAAAGAGTCAATTAAATAAAATCTATATCAGTATTTGTGAGTATGCCCTTTTATATTGTTTTTTACACAAAATATACCTGTCCTTTGGGAGTGGTGTCATTTCTACCACTGAGGACAAATTCCTCATTAATAAAGTTTAAGAGAATGTTAATTTAGTTACCATGGAAACATTGTGACACTGAAGCACATGGCTGCAGTGGACAGTTGTTCCAGATGTGATGTCCAGAAGTTGAAGAAAAATTTAGGTAAATTTTGCTTGTGTAGAGAATATTTTAATTGTCAGTCATTTCCAAACAGGCTATAATTTCTTTAATTTGTGGTAGAACTTTTGATTTTTTAAAAATATTTTATGTATTTAGTGTAAACAATATGCTAGCTGTAATACTAATCAAAGCATGCTAAGCTGTCTGTCAATTTTCAGAAACTGTAGAAATGTCATTTCCATCACAACCTTAAGTGTGGTGGAAATGACACAAATCCATTATCTTATTTGTTTTTACTTTACTTTTTACTTTAGGCTTATTTAATCATGTTTTCAATTAATTGAATCTAGAAAATGATCCAAGGTTGAAAGTTGAAAACTAAGTACTATGTATTTTTTTTTATTTTTTTTTTTAGAAGATGCCACAAACAGCACAGAGAGGTCACAGACATAGAAACAAAATAAAAAATGATCGTATACGATACCAGGAACATCTGCAAAAAGACAGGGAGAGATACTGGAAGAAAAAAGAGAAGGGAGAAGTGAAATCTCTCTGAGCTTACAAAGTGAGAACAAAGAAACAAGATATGGAAATGTAACCAACGGAATAGAAGACAGACTTTAAAGAGAACAGTTGCAATGGAGACCTACCTATCTGGCAACACATCACCTCAGTCACCAGATGGAGACCTACCTATCAGACAACACACCACCTCAGTCACCAGATGGAGACCTACCTATCAGGCAACACACCACCTCAGTCACCAGATGGAGACCTACCTATCAGGCAACACACCACCTCAGTCACCAGATGGAGACCTACCTATCAGGCAACACACCACCTCAGTCACCAGATGGAGACCTACCTATCAGGCAACACGCCACCTCAGTCACCAGATGGAGACCTACCTATCAGGCAACACACCACCTCAGTCACCAGATGGAGACCTACCTATCAGGCAACACACCACCTCAGTCACACGATGGCTTGCAGCCAGAACATGAGGCTAACATACCTGCCCCTAACTTACCTGCCCTGATGCATGCCCTAATACCCCTTCCTCATCGTCTGCAACAGGAATGAGAAGTCGAATACTTGCTGGAAGGAAAAAGGTTGGAAGAGGTCACTCAAAAGCATAGAGATCTTAGTATGACAAATGTCAAACTTAATAATGCTTTACGGAAAGCCGAGAAATACTATAAAAGGTATGATCGACTGATGAACGAACTGAAGAGACAAGATTCCCCAAAGACAAAACAGCAAATGAAGGGAACTCCGAAGAACTTGAGAAGGATTTTATTGTTTCAAAATGCCATAATTGCAGAGTTCAAACAAAAGTATAAAAAATGTGCAGTGCCAAGGACAAACAAGTGGCTTCAAAAATGCTCAGAGGCAACATCCTGAGAAAGTATGGCCTGGTCAAAGCCGCAAACAGAGAATTTAGATTTTCAGCAAAGCAATGAGGACAAATGAAAACAGGCCATCAAGTCTTCAATACTCCAGGAAAAATCAGTGTAACAGAATTATCACTGCCACAGAAGAGAAAATCACTAGATTCTATGAACGTGATGACAACAGCAGAGCAACTACAGGGAAAAAGGACACATTAACGAGGAACAAGAAAAAGCAGAAGCGCTTCTTGAATGGCACAATTCAGAACCTTTATCAGAAGTTTAAGAGGGGATACTCAGAAATTCAAATTTCCTATTGTGAATTCTGCAAAAGACGTCCTTTTTGGGTTGTCAAGCCAACAGTCCAGGATAGGGACACATGTCTCTGCAAAACCCACGCTAACCTCCAGTTCATGGCGGACAAACTACTGTATCACAGTGATCAGCTGCAGCAACATTGAGAAAGTTTTTGAGTCTTTGTGCTGTGAGAATCTGAAGGAAGAGTGCATGTATAGAGAGTGCTCCCTTCGCCAAGCAAAAGAGCTTAAAACATCTGACTTTGATGCTGGTGAGCAGACATGGTGGTTTGAGTGGGAAAACAAAGCTGAAGAGAGAGAGAGAAGAAAAACAAAGAGGGAAACATTACATTTGAGAGTAAAATAAAAGGTATGTGGCACACTGCAGATTCTATTGGACGACTTCTCCAAAGGATTGAAAGAGAAGTTGGGGAAACGCGTGTACAACATTCGACACCAATACTCCAAACTGAGAGAATTAAGAGAATCCTGGGAAAGAGGAGATCATTGTGCATATTGACTTTGCAGAGAACTACCTGTGTAAATACACCAGTGAAATCCAGGCAGTTCACGTTGGTGATTCTCACAAGCAGGTGACCCTCCACACCTGTGTTGGATATACCACAAATTATACAGTTTCACTTTGCTCACTGAGCTCTTCTATGCGGCATGATCCCTCTGCTATCTGGGCCCATCTCTCAAAACACTGGCCTACTTCCTTGAGCTCTGCCCATCGGCTACTGCTGTACACTTTGAGTGATGGCCCAACAACCCAGTATAGGTCTGAAATGTTTAACAATGGTTGTTGTTCAAAATGTTTGCAATAAAATGTTTTCATACATTTTTTTTTAACATAATGTCATTTCCACCACACCTTGTCATTTCCATCACAACCCATATTTTGAGGTAAATGAGTATATTATTAATAATTTACATACATTTATTTGTTTTAGATATGGAAATCATATGGTTGTTATCATAATCTCACAAAAAGGTTGGGTGCAAATATCATATTTTTCATGATAAATAAATGTTTTCAGCTGTCACCAAGGCAAGTTTAAACATTCAGGTGTCGTGTTGAATTATTAATATTAGGAAAACCTTAAGAATCACTTTAAATAATATTCAATACAAGTTCATGTACAAATGTATAAGAAATCCATTATAATTCAATTGAATGATATTTCATTTTCAGCTAAAATGGATGTTTAATGACATTTGTCTATGGCTGTGTGGGAAAAATTACAAAAATATATAAATTCCTGAATAGTACGATCGCAGCCATTATCAGATATAGTTTCTAGACAAATCAAAGACAAGTACAATACTGGTAAAATGGTGTTTGAATAAGTTTTAATTTCTGAAGGTTTGCACGGCCAAAGTGCCGAAGTTGCATAATCACCCATTTACTATAATAAAAATATTGTTTCCATGTGTAATCTCATATTCACAACATCAGTATAAACTATCCATTTTAGTATTCAAAATGTATCAAATGAACCTGAAATGACTCAACGTCACACTTGTGGCGAGGAAATATACTGCTCAAAAAAATAAAGGGAACACTTAAACAACACATCCTAGATCTGAATGAAAGAAATAATCTTATTAAATACTTTTTTCTTTACATAGTTGAATGTGCTGACAACAAAATCACACAAAAATAATCCATGGAAATCCAATTTATCAACCCATGGAGGTCTGGATTTGGAGTCACACTCAAAATTAAAGTGGAAAACCACACTACAGGCTGATCCAACTTTGATGTAATGTCCTTAAAACAAGTCAAAATGAGGCTCAGTAGTGTGTGTGGCCTCCACGTGCCTGTATGACCTCCCTACAATGCCTGGGCATGCTCCTGATGAGGTGGCGGATGGTCTCCTGAGGGATCTCCTCCCAGACCTGGACTAAAACATCCACCAACTCCTGGACAGTCTGTGGTGCAACGTGGCGTTGGTGGATGGAGCGAGACATGATGTCCCAGATGTGCTCAAAATACGGCTGCTAGAATCCTGACTAGAACCAAAAAAATGTATCATATTACTCCAGTGCTAGCCTCCCTACACTGGCTTCCTGTTAAGGCAAGGGCTGATTTCAAGGTTTTACTGCTAACCTACAAAGCATTACATGGGCTTGCTCCTACCTATCTTTCCGATTTGGTCCTGCCGTACATACCTACACGTACGCTACGGTCACAAGACGCAGGCCTCCTAATTGTCCCTAGAATTTCTAAGCAAACGGCTGGAGGTAGGGCTTTCTCCTATAGAGCTCCATTTTTATGGAATAGTCTGCCTACCCATGTGAGAGACGCAGACTCAGTCTCAACCTTTAAGTCTTTACTGAAGACTTCTCTTCAGTAGGTCCTATGATTAAGTGTAGTCTGGCCCAGGAGTGTGAAGGTGAATGGAAAGGCTGGAGCAACGAACCGCCCTTGCTGTCTCTGCCTTGCCGGTTCCCCTCTTTCCACTGGGATTCTCTGCCTCTAACCCTATTACAGGGGCTGAGTCACTGACTTACTGGTGTTCTTCCATGCCGTCCATGGGAGGGGTGCGTCACTTGAGTGGGTTGAGTCACTGACGTGGTCTTCCTGTCTGGGTTGGCGCCCCCCCCCTTGGGTTGTGCCATGGCGGAGAATTTTGTGGGCTATACTCGGCCTTGTCTTCGGACGGTAAGTTGGTGGTTGTAGACATCCCTCTAGTGGTGTGGGAGCTGTGCTTTGGCAAAGTGGGTGGGGTTATATCCTGCCTGTTTGGCCCTGTCCGGGGGTATCATCGGATGGGGCCACAGTGTCTTCTGATCCCTCCTGTCTCAGCCTCCAGTATTTATGCTGCAGTAGTTTATGTGCCGGGGGGCTAGGGTCAGTCTGTTTCATCTGGAGTATTCTCTTGTCTTATCCGGTGTCCTGTGTGAATTTAAATATGCTCTCTCTAATTCTCTCTCTCTCTTTCTTTCTTTCTCTCGGAGGACCTGAGCCCTAGGACCATGCCTCGGGACTACCTGGCATGATGACTCCCTGCTGTCCCCAGTCCACCTGGCCATGCTGCTGCTCCAGTTTCAACTGTTCTGCCTGCGGCTACGGAACCCTGACCTGTTCACCGGACGTGCTTGTTGCACCCTCGACAACTACAATGATTATTATTATTTGACCATGCTGGTCATTTATGAACATTTTAACATCTTGACCATGTTCTGTTATAATATCCACCCGGCACAGCCAGAAGAGGACTGGCCACCCCTCATAGCCTGGTTCCTCTCTAGGTTTCTTCCTAGGTTTTTGGCCTTTCTAGGGAGTTTTTCCTAGGGAGTTTTTCCTAGCCACCGTGCCTCTTTCACATGCATTGCTTGCTGTTTGGGGTTTTAGGCTGGGTTTCTGTACAGCACTTTGAGATTTCAGCTGATATACGAAGGGCTATATAAATAAATTTCATTTGATTTGATTTGATTTTGATTTGATTCAGGTCTGGGGAACGGGCGGGCCAGTCCATAGCATCAATGCCTTCCTCTTGCAGGAACTGCTGACACACTCCAGCCACATGAGGTCTAGCATTGTCTTGCATTAGGAGGAACCCAGGGCCAACCGCACCAGCATATGGTCTCATAAGGGGTCTGAGGATCTCATCTCGGTACCTAATGGCAGTCAGGCTACCTCTGGCGAGCACATGGAGGGCTGTGCGGCCCCCCAAAGAAATGCCACCCCACACCATGACTGACACACCGCCAAACCGGTCATGCTGGAGGATGTTGCAGGCAGCAGAACGTTCTCCACGGCGTCTCCAGACTCTGTCACGTCTGTCACGTGCTCAGTGTGAACCTGCTTTCATCTGTGAAGAGCACAGGGCGCCAGTGGCGAATTTGCCAATCTTGGTGTTCTCTGGCAAATGCCAAACGTCCTGCACGGTGTTGGGCTGTAAGCACAACCCCCACCTGTAGACGTCGGGCCCTCATACCACCCTCATGGAGTCTGTTTCTGACCGTTTGAGCAGACACATGCACATTTGTGGCCTGCTGGAGGCCATTTTGCAGGGCTCTGGCAGTGCTTCTCCTGCTCCTCCTTGCACAAAGGCGGAGGTAGCGGTCCTGCTGCTGGGTTGTTGCCCTCCTACGGCCTCCTCCACGTCTCCTGATGTACTGGCCTGGCTCCTGGTAGAGCCTCCATGCTCTGGACACTACGCTGACAGACACAGCAAACCTTCTTTCCACAGCTCGCATTGATGTGCCATCCTGGATGAGCTGCACTACCTGAGCCACTTGTGTGGGTTGTAGACTCCGTCTCATGCTACCACTAGAGTGAAAGCACCGCCAGCATTCAAAAGTGACCAAAACATCAGTCAGGAAGCATAGGAACTGAGAAGTGGTCTGTGGTCCCCACCTGCAGAACCACTCCTTTATTGGGGGTGTCTTGCTAATTGCCTATAATTTCCACCAGTTGTCTATTCCATTTGCACAACAGCATGTGAGATTTATTGTCAATCGGTGTTGCTTCCTAAGTGGACAGTTTGATTTCACAGAAGTGTGATTGACTTGGAGTTACATTGTGTTAAGTGTTCCCTTTATTTTTTTGAGCAGTGTATAATACACCTTGAATGTACCACATATTTTCCTAAACTAACAAAACCAGGCTATTACGCTGCTTGCTGGTGCTCATACATTTATAAAACATATACTTTATACATTTGTCATAAATTACCTGCAATCATGGGACACACACAGTATGGATGATTGATGAGTAGTCTACGGGATATAAATAGCACTCCTAAAGAAGAACTTCAGAGGGAACTTTAGCTAACATAAAACCCATATGGCAAACAGATTCGGCAAATAACATATAGAGTGGTTTATTTGACGCCAAACCAACAACAGTAGTTACTAATAATAAATTGCTCATGTACGATGTAAAAGGTAGATTTTATGATTTAATGTCAATTTTATACATTTCTATCCCAGGACCATTCAATTTTCAACTCAACCACAGCAATTCTCCATAAATCTGCTGTGTTTTACCCAGAATCCCATACCTGTGTATTAGACAATGTAAACACACTAATCCACCAGGAGGTGGCATAATACCTATTTTTATGCAGGAATTTAACAACTTAATTACACTGTTACATAAGTAAGGGTGGCTAACCAGCCTAACTAATCACATTTTAGAACAGATGGAATAAAAATAACCAGCACAGTCATACTAAATTGTCGTAAGAAATTACATGGTGTTTTGGTATGTCAGTAGCCTGACATTATCATGCTATTATATTTGGTGTCTTATGTAGAATACTAATTAATCATTAATTAAGTGATCTATCGAGACATAGCACCATTCTGAGAAGTTGTGGAGCGTCACTCCGCTGAGCACCGCTAGCAGCACTACACCCCTGATTATAACTGTTGGATGCCTTCAGAAGTCTCACATAACCACAGCTCTATGAACTAAGTGCCACATTCAGTTTTACACCATTGCAGCAGCAGGTCAAAACATTCGGGGTTGACCCAAAATCATTTGGTGCTAAAGTGCCGAAAGCCAGGTCCTGGTGATGTACATGTCCTTTGGTAAATTCAGAGCGTTTCGATCTCAGAGCGTTCAGCAGAGCGCACACTGGACACTCTGGCAGAGGAGTAGGGTTAATCCAAGTGGTCTGACCTCACAACGGCAGTCATACTCCCAAGCTAACTGGCTAAAGTTGTTTAGCTACTTCCAGACACAAATGAGAGAACACCTCACTCTGACCATTTTACTCACCCTAGCAGAGTTGGTTAGACTGTTTATGTTATCAAGTGCGCAACATGTTGACCAAGGAGAGAGAAGAAAGACAGCTGTGAAAACAACAGCTGGAAAATGAGTTGGAAGCAGTAGCATTTGGATGCATTTTAATAATGTAGACAATGTTAAAGCACAGTGTAGAATTTGCCAAAACTAAATCTCATAAAGCCGGTTCTACGCATAACCTACACATGCGAACTGTGCACCCAACTGTGAAGCTAGCTGTAGCGGAGCGTCAAGAAACTAGCAGGCCTGCTAGTGATAGTGGTGGAGCCAGCACCTCCACACGTGGAGATGTATCCACTCAGTCAAGTAGGCCTACTCCGTGACCCACAGCAACACAGTCTTCTATGGACCAGTTTATGCCAAAGTCTATGTCTGAAGCAAAACAAGGCCAAATTGATATTGCATTGGCTAAAATGATTGCCACTGATTTCCAGCCATTTTCGATCGTGGAGGACAGAGGTTTTAGAAATAGTCTAAATCCAATGTACACAATTCCAAGCAGGAAAACCCTTTCAAGATCACTTATTCCACAACTGTACAAGAGCACACAGGCTTCAGTGCGGGAAAGAGTCCAAAAAGCTACTGCAGTTTGCCTTACCACTCAAAGGGGTTACCCTTTGAGCAGGACATCAAGGGTAACCCCTTCTTACATGTCGGTTACATGTCACTTCATTGAAGATTTCTCGATGTCTAGCTGTATTCTGGACCGCTTTGAGTTCAGTGACAGACACACCTCAGAGAACTTGGCAGAGGAACTGTTGAGAGTGGCCAGAGAATGGCAAGTAGATGGAAAAGTGGTCTGTTGTGTTAGCGACAATGCAGCTAACATAACCAAAGCCATTAAAATGTTAAAATGGATCCATCATCCATGTCTTGCCCACACAATCAACCTGATTGTAAGAGATGCTCTGAAGGTGATGAAGCCCACTGTGAACAAAGTGAAAGCAGCTGTGGAATACTTCCACAGGAGCACAGTAGGTGCTGAAAAACTAAAGTCTACTCAACGCCAGATGGGGATGCCTGAGCTGAGGCCTAAACAAGACTGCACTACAAGGTGGAATTCAACATTTTATATGTCGAAGCGGTTTCTTGAGTCAAAGGATGCCATCATCTTTACCCTGGCCATTGTCAATGCACCTGTTGATGCTCTGACCCAAGAGGAATGGGAGGTGATGGAGGTGTGCAGAGTCCTGGAACCCTTTGAGCAGGTCACTGTGGAGAGAGGTACAGTAAGCATTTATTACCATATTATTTAATCTAGTATTATATATGTATATGAGCATGTAGTATCAGTAGACAAAACATGAACCTGAACTAATAAGTTACTGTTCTCTCTTTTCAGCTATGTGACAGCCTCAAAAATTATACTCCTGTGTAAGGGTCTGCAGCGAATCACAGCAAGCCACCAGAGAGAAGCAAATGTAACCACAGGACATGTGACAGAGTTGATGGACATCCTATGATCATCAATGGACAGAAAGTTCCACAGAATAGAATATAATCACGTGCTATCAGAAACCACTGCACTTGGCCCCAGGTTTAAGAAGTTAGCCTTCAGTAATGCCAGAGTGATTGATGAGGCTCTTCAAAGAATAACCTCAGCAGCAGGGAGGGATAGCCCCAGCAGTCAGCTGGCTCAGGCACCAGGGCAACAGGAAGAAGAGGGATCAGATGGAGCAGAAGCACCAGCAGTAGTGCCACAAATGTCTGCTGTTTGGATGCTGTTTGACGAGAGAGCAAATGGGGATGCAGCACGAAGGAATCCCTCAGCAGATGCCATAATGGAGGTCCGGTCCTATATGGAGGAGCCCCTCCTCCAAAGATCTGCAGATCTTCTGAGCTGGTGGAAGAACAAGGCCTCTGTCTACCCACGGCTTACTAAAGTCATGACAGGGAGACTCTGCATAGTGGCCACATCCGTTCCCTCCGAGAGGGTCTTCTCGAAAATGGGACAAATAATTACTGAGAGAAGAAACCGCATCAGCCCCTCGAAAGTGAGGCAGCTTACATTTCTGAATGCAATTCTCTCATAAAAGCTAAATATGGTCAGCATTGCTGTGTGCTGCTAGTTATAACATGGCAATAAAGAAGAGCGAGAAAAGAGGGACCAGTTTAATGTTTTAAGTGGGATGCTGCAGTTTTGCACATCATTTATTTTTCTTTGATATGGTGCAATATTCTATTATGCTGTTCAGATTTTATTTGTTTTGAATGGTTAGATTTAAATGCACTTTGTTTATATATATTAAAAAGTTATACTTTAAATGCAAATGTTTAGTAGCATTCTTTTTCATAACAAACCAATGCATTTTTAAATAGATTGTGGTTAAGGTAGAGTACAAATTCATTTAATAATTTAATTAGAATTGTTTTAACACCAATCATAGTCAAACTATCGCAAACTGTTTGACTTGAAAAAATACAAAACATATTTTTTTAAAGAGCCGTTTGGGATCCAAAAGAGCCGGAATGCCCATCGCTAGCGGACCCACGTCCGGTTTGGGTATGGTGTTTAGTGACTGTAAATTCTTATTCTTCTGTGGGTTTTATGGCAGACTACAACCCAAAAAGGTCTATTACCGTCACCAACTGGACGGGGTTGAGAAAAACAAGGTAAAAATACTACCCATACATGATAGTTTTTCCTAACTGAATCCACCCCAAAATAAAACTATTAAAAAAACACATTGACAAAACCAAAATCCCTTCTTTCGAATCTGAATATCTCCCTTCTCAGGCTCGATGACCTGAGGGTAGTAAGGCTTGTGACAATACTCCATGCAACTCCTCCACGAGAAGTCTCCACTGCAACGACAGTGATATCTATTTTCCTGGACTTCCTCTCCACCTTGGCAGTGCCATTAATCAACATTGGCTATAAAGGCCACAAAGTCCACCTTCTTAACCTTTAACATATCTGGGTCCTGCTGTTGAAAGGGAACCCCTGCAGCCTTCAGTGAAGGCCTATCCACCACCATGGACTCTTCAGGAGCGACATTCGAACCCTCAAACCTTTTAACAGCCGCTGCATATGAAATGCTCTGGATAGCCCTGACTTCGGACACCTCATTCTCTTTCACCCTTGTTGGGCATTCCATGGTTCCCACCACAATTGAAACATGAGTGACTAGCTGTGCTGCTAGCAACAATTGTATTGTTTTTTTCCCAACCTTTACTGACACCTGTCATATTCAACGGGTGTTGTGCGTTTGTAAATTCATCAGTTATTCTCCGCTCTGGCAAACTCAAACGAGAGTGCTCTACAAATCGGTGTAGATAGTCAAAATGTATTTATGAACTCACTTCATAATCACAAATGATGTAAATGAGACTTACTGAGTCTGGCTTTAAGCTTTAAAATACAACAACTTGCCTAGCTAACAGCTAAAATGTTCGTTTTAGACTTTATAATTCCAATTCTATTTTTAAGGCTTCAAATGTTGTCACGGAAAATATTTATGTTATTTTCAACAACCAATGAGCAACTTTGCTGGAAATCCAGTTGCATATAGAGCTAGCCAGCTTGTAGTCCTCAAAAACAGAAATTAGTTAGCATTTTCTGTCTTTGCTTTGTTGGCCATTTCTAATAGGGAAATAATGGGATTTGGGGATATACACAGAAATGTTGGCTTAGGAGATCTAATATGTTGTATTCTATGAGATAATATCAGTCAGTTAACGTGACCTTTATGAATTATGAAGCCTTTATGTGCTTGTTTTGAGATATATATATATATAAATAACACACAGTTACGGTACAACCCATTGCGCATTAAATGTGTAACGCAGCCTTAAAATGATGCTGTTTCTGTAATCTGTATGGTGCTGTGAGTGTGATGTTTCAAATAGACTGTAATGGCAGGAAATGCACAAGGATCTAATGCTGACAATGCACCATCTAAAAGTGCAACCGTACAAGAATGCATGCACATCTGGCCTCGTGTAAAGATCAAACAACTATTTTAAGAGGAGTGTTTTAGCAGTCTCACAATAGATATCCATGAAAAATGAATAAAGCCAAGTCACGTGTAATAATATCACCACTCCACTCTTCCGGGTGTTGGCAGTCCGCTAACTGGGGTTGATTAGATGGGATACCGCTTTTGTCAAATTTGACTTTTCGTAGCAGGCTAGGAGAATTTACACAGCATGTTAGGATAATTAACGTAGCACGTTAGGCGAATTAGGGTAAGATTTGGAAAAAGGTCAGAGTTAGCTAAAATGCCAAAATAAATACACTTTTGACAAAAGCTGTAGCCCTTCTAGCCATGACCTCTTACTGGGTGAAAGGTGATGAGAAGCGCTGCATACACCACGAGCGGGGCAACAACACAAAACTACCGCAAGCGCCTTCCTCTACAGTCTAGTTTAGAAAATAGCTGCAACATATTTTTTATTTTGAATGAACGAGAGAAAACAACTTTTCACATATCGGAATTAGCAGAATATCGCAAAATACTAAAGTGAGTTTGCTTGTCATGTTTGTGGGATTAAGCTGCTTCGATCGGACTGCAAACTGAAACTGACCTACATTCGAGCCGTGAAAACAATGCAATGGCCTCAGGGGCCAACTATTTTATAGCTAGCTAGTGCACTTGTTTCTGCAGTAAGTAGAACTGACCAGCTAGCTATGTTTCATCATATGGTTATGTAGCCAGAATTTATATGGTAATCAATTGCTGAGCAATTGTGCTATAAAAGTGCTTATTAATGCGATTGGTACAAGGCTGCGCCGCCTCGGCAAAGATGGAATTTGATCTCGAACAATAAAAGTTGCATCTGGCCTGCGAGTCAAGCTAGCTGGACAATTTTCATGTTTATGTGGAATTACTCTGATACTCCGATTTGGTTGTATGGTTTGTTAAACTTTGAAATCAATGTTTTTTGTTTGGCATACATTTTAAAGTGAAAAACCTGAGTCTCAGCGTAATTCCGTTACAATGGAATTGCCCAGCTACAAATTCTACAACTATCTTTGTAGATAATGACTACTGTAGTAGGGGAGATTGGGGTACATTGAGCCAAAGGGGTAGGTTGAGCCACCCTTGTTTCTAGGAAACCATAAACAACATTTATAATTTGACCAAATATGGAAAACGTTGTAAGGAAGTTAACGTTAGGTCCAAAAAAACTGGAATTTCATCAAGTCATACATTTTTTGGGAGGTTTCATGATGCTTGTATCTAAATCAAAGTAAATAATTTAAAGATTGTTCTGTAAAAATGCAAACTCAGCTCCATCATTCATTGAATCAGATGAACCCTCTGATATTGCCACCTACTTGAATAATTTTTTCAATTGGCAATATTAGGAAACTTAAGCATGACATGCCAACAACAAATGCAGACAAGCATTGTAATTTTGAATTCCACAAAGAGAATGTGGAAGAGGAACAAATGATTGTTGTCTATCAACAATGACAAGCCACCGGGTTCTGACAACTTGGATTGAAATTGACTGAGGATAATAGCGGATGATATTGCCACTCCTATTTGTCATATCTTCAATCTAAGCCCACTAGAAAGTGTGTGCCCTCAAGCTTGGAGGAAAGCAAAAGTCATTCTGCTTCCCAAGAATACTAATGCCCCCTTTACTGGCTCAAATAGCCGACCAATCAGCCTGTTACCAACCCTTAGTACACTTTTGGAGATTTTTTTTGTTTTCGAATTAGAGGTTAATGCCTCTGGAATGCATACATTGATTGAGTAGGTTATTGTTATGGCGATTGTACTCTTATTAGAGAAACGGTGAGAAAGACAGTTCCTCAGTTTAGGGTTCTTCATGTTGATTGGAGATTAACAATGTTTGCAATTCTGTTCCATGTCATTCAGCTGGTATTATCCAATTAATTGTCCATTTATCCATACAAGATGTGATCTGGAAATAATAAACATGAATGCAATGGCACAAGTACTAAGATAATGTACATTCATTTAGCAATAACAAACAAGATATACAGCTCTCATCTGTTATACTAAACCAATGACTGAAACGAAAATACAAGTGGCTAGCAACATCAGACTAACCAGCTAACAATGACAGGCGAAAATGTAGCTAAGAATGTTAGATAGCGAGCATAACAACGAGACACATAATGCTGTAATAATTACAGAAATATTCTTTAACGATTGACAACGTCGTCAGTAAAACAAGGGGAAAACATATACATTACTTACAGTTTTGGTTTTCACGCACAGTGATGAATAAATTGTCCAGAAAGAAAATAATGTCCAAAACTGAGATTTGTGTTCACAGCAGTAGGTTGCCAGCTGCACTTAGTAATGAACTAAACACTCTGCCAGCTTGTGATAGCTGTGATGTCATCACTGAGTTCTTAAAGGGACAGGCTTTTTTTAGAGTGTTTGACTAGATACATGGCTATTTTGCAGTAAACAAATTGACAACAGACTTTCGGCAGCATGCTTATTGGGAAGCACAGCACTTGCATACATGACTGATGATTGGCTGTGATACATTTATGATAAAAAGTTTGTGGGGACTGTTTTGTTAGACTTTAGTGCGGCTTTTGACGTTATCGATCATAGTCTGCTTCTGGAAAAACGTATGTGTTATGGCTTTACACCCCCTGCTGTAATGTGGATAACCGAACACCGAGGGTGTAGTCCTCTCCAACATAATCCAGATAGAATCAGGGATTCTCCAGGGCAGCTGTCTAGGCCCCTTACTTTTTTCAATCTTTACCAACAACATGCCAGTGTGTCTATGTATGTGGATGACTGGACACTATGGCAGGTAGCCTAGTGGTTAGAGCATTGGGCCAGTAACCGGAAGGTTGCTGGATCGAATCCCTGAGCTGACAAGGTAAAAATCTGTCGTTCTGCCCCTGAGCAAAGCAGTTAACCCACTGTTCCCGGGCACCGAAGACGTGGATGTTGATTTAAGGCAGCCCCCTGCGCCTCTCAGATTCAGTGGGGTTGGGTTAAATGTGGAAGACACATTTCAGTTGTGTGCATTCAGTTGTACAACTGACTAGGTATCCCCCTTACCCTTATACATGTCAGCTACAACAGTGACTGAAATGACTGCAACACTTAACAAAGAGCTGCAGTTAGTTTCAGAATGGGTGGCAAGGAATAAGTTAGTCCTAAATATTTCAAAAACAAAAAATTGTATTTGGGACAAATCATTCACTAAACCCTAAACCTCAACTAAATATTGTAATGAATAATGAGGAAATTGAGGTGACTAAACTGCTTGGAGTAAACAGGCATGACCGATTTCAAGTTTTCATAACAATCGGTAATCAGCATTTTTGGATGCCGATTATGGCCGATTACATTGCAATCCACGAGGAGACTGCGTGGCAGGCTGACCACCTGTTACGCGAGTGCAGCAAGGAGCCAAGGTAAGTTACTAGCTAGTATTAAACGTATCTTATAAAAACCAATCAATCTTAACAAAGTCACTAGTTAACTACACATGGTTGATGATATTACTAGTTTAACTAGCTTGTCCTGCGTTGCACACAGCCTACTTCGCCAAACGGGTGATGATTTAACAAAAGCGAATTCGCGAAAAAAGCACTATCGTTGCACCAATGTACCTAACCATAAACATCAATGCCTTAATTAAAATCAATACACAAGTATATATTTTTAGTTAAAAGAAATTCGTGTTAGCAGGAAATATTAACTAAGGAAATTGTGTCACTTCTCTTGCGTTCAGTGCAAGCAGACTCAGGGTATATGCAGCAGTTTGGGCCGCCTGGCTCAGACCATTTCTTCCTAACAAAAACCGTAATTCATTTGACAGAATTTTACATAATTATGACATAACATTGAAGGTTGTGCAATGTAACAGCAATATAACAGAAATACGGTTCCGTATTTCACTGAAAGAATAAACGTTTTGTTTTCGAAATAAGTTTCCGGATTTGACCATATTAATGACCTAAGGCTCGTATTTATTATATTATAATTAAGTCTATGATTTGCTATTTGATAGAGCAGTCTGACTGAGCGGTGGTAGGCAGCAGCAGGCATGTAAGCATTCAAACAGCACTTTACTGCATTTGCCAGCAGCTCTTAGCAGCACTGTTTATGACTTCAAGCCTATCAACTCCCGAGATTAGACTGGCAATACTAAAGTGCCTACAAAAGTAACTACAACCTAAAACATCTTACCTGGGAATATTGAAGACTCATGTTAAAAGGAACCACCAGCTTTCATATGTTCTCATGTTCTGAGCAAGGAACTTAAACGTCAGCTTTTTTACATGGCACATATTGCACTTTTACTTTCTTCGCCAACACTGTGTTTTTGCATTATTTAAACCAAATTGAACGTTTCATTATTTATTTGAGACTAAATTGATTTTATTTATGTATTATATTAAATTAAAAGTGTTCATTCAGTATTGTTGTAATTGTCATTATTACAAATATATAAAAAAATTGGCCGATTAATCGGTATCGGCTTTTTTTGGTCCTCCAATAATCAGTATCGGCGTTGAAAAATCATACTCGGTCGACCTCTACTCTCAAGATCCATCCTACCTTCCATGTATCCCTGATCAGTTCCAGTCCCATGTCTTCTCCTGCAGCAGCTCCTCCACCCCCGCTAAGCTCATCGATGACCATCCTGCCTATACCGTCCGGCAGCTTCTGGACATGCGCCGCCGGGGTCGTGGCTGGCAGTACCTGGTAGACTGGGAAGGATACAGGCCTGAAGAGCGCTGTTGGGTTCCCCGCTATAATATTCTGGACCCCTTCCTCTTACGTGCTTTCTATACCTCACACCCAGATAAGGCTGGTTGGGCACCAGTTGGCGCCCGTAGAGGGGGGGGTACTGTTACATCTGTGCCTGCCACGCCC
Organism: Salmo trutta; assembly: GCF_901001165.1. Classification (NCBI taxonomy): domain Eukaryota; kingdom Metazoa; phylum Chordata; class Actinopteri; order Salmoniformes; family Salmonidae; genus Salmo; species Salmo trutta. Next base: position 71,473,091 of record NC_042959.1, on the reverse strand, counting down.
TCTACTGCTCATCCTGTGTCTCCCTAACCTGCCGCTACTCCCCCAGTGCTCTCTCCCTCTTTGTGTGTGTGTGTGTGTGATTATGTGGGTGGAGACAGGTGTGCTGGAAGCAGAGCAGATCCCCACCAGCTGCAACCTGTTCCATAATCAAGACCTCTACAAATACTCAGCCCTGCCATTTCCACGCTGCCAGATCGTAACCTCTGCTCAGTCGGTCTGTGTTTTCAGCCATTTGTTCCTGCATAGATCCTGTTCTTGTGTTGTGCCTGTTTTCCTTTGCCTGATGATGTTTTCCTCTCCGCTACAGTTCTGTCCGCTCTGACTCTGGTCCCTGTCTACAGTCCCACGTCTTGTCAGTCCTCCTACCCTGTCCTGGACCCCCCCACTCTACTGCTTCCTTGGATTCCTCTCCAGACCAGCTTACCCAGCCCCAACTCCCCTCGCTCCAGCCTCAGCACCTGGCTCCCTGCAACCCGCCCAAGCTTTCCCTGGCCTGCACCCCTTCTTCCCCCTGTTTTTCAATAAATACCTTGGTTACATTATCCCAGTCTCCTCATCTGAGTCTGCACTTGGGTCCGCGTAATAGTAAGTGCCTTAATCTTACATCTAGACGTTCCGCTAGCGGAACACCTGCTCCAATATCCAATGATAGGCGTGGCGCGAATTACAAATTCCTCAAAAATCCAAAAACTTCAATTTTTCAAACATATTACTATTTTACACCATTTTAACCTGTTATGGCTAGGGGGCAGTATTTACACGGCCGGATAAAAAGCGTACCCGATTTAATCTGGTTACTACTCCTGCCCAGTAACTAGAATATGCATATAATTATTGGCTTTGGATAGAAAACACCCTAAAGTTTCTAAAACTGTTTGAATGGTGTCTGTGAGTATAACAGAACTCATATGGCAGGCAAAAACCTGAGAAGATTCCATGCAGGAACGTTCACAAAAAACATAACAATTATTTTAAGAATTATAGATACAGAACTTCTTTATGCAATCGAGGTGTCCGATTTTAAAATACCCTTTTCGGTGAAAGCACATTTTGCAATATTCTGAGTAGATAACTCGCCATCACAGGCTAGCTATTTTGACACCCACCAAGTTTGACCCTCACCAAACTCAGATTTACTATAAGAAAAATTGGATTACCTTTGTTGTTCTTCGTCAGAATGCACTCCCAGGACTTCTACTTCAATAACAAATGTTGGTTTGGTTCAAAATAATCCATAGTTATATCCAAATAGCGGCGTTTTGTTCGTGCGTTCAAGACACTATCCAAGGGTGACGAAGGGTTACGTGCCCGACATGTTTCGTGACAAATAATTCTAAATATTCCATTACCGTACTTCGAAGCATGTCAACCGCTGTTTAAAATCAATTTTTATGCTATTTTTCTCGTAAAAAAGCGCTAATATTCAGACCGGGAGTCGTTGTTTTCGTTCAAAGACGAAAGAATAAAAACATGGGGTTGGCTCGTGCACGCGCCTCAGTCTCATTGTCCTCTGATAGACCACTTACCAAAGGCGCTAATGTTTTTCAGCCAGGGGCTGCAAAGACATCATTCAGCTTTTTCCCGGATTCTGAGAGCCTATGGGAGCCGTAGGAAGTGTCACGTTACAGCAGAGATCCTCAGTTTTCAATAAAGAGAGTCAAGAAGCCCAAGGAATGGTCAGAGAGGGCACTTCCTGTACAGAATCTTCTCAGGTTTTGGCCTGCCAAATGAGTTCTGTTATACTCACAGACACCATTCAAACAGTTTTAGAAACTTTGGAGTGTTTTCTATCCAAAGCTAATAATTATATGCATATTCTAGTTTCTGGGCAGGAGTAATAATCAGATTAAATCGGGTACGTTTTTTATCCGGCCGTGAAAATACTGCCCCCTATCCATAACATTTACATTTACATTTAAGTCATTTAGCAGACGCTCTTATCCAGAGCGACTTACAAATTGGTGCATTCACCTAATGATATCCAGTGGAACAACCACTTTACAATAGTGCATCTAAATCTTTTAAGGGGGGGGGGTTAGAAGGATTACTTTATCCTATCCCAGGTATTCCTTAAAGAGGTGGGGTTTCAGGTGTCTCCGGAAGGTGGTGATTGACTCCGCTGTCCTGGCATTGTGAGGGAGCTTGTTCCACCATTGGGGAGCCAGAGCAGCGAACAGTTTTGACTGGGCTGAGCGGGAACTGTGCTTCCTCAGAGGTTGGGAGGCGAGCAGGCCAGCGGTGGATGAACGCAGTGCCCTTGTTTGGGTGTAGGGCCTGATCAGAGCCTGAAGGTACGGAGGTGCCGTTCCCCTCACAGCTCCGTAGGCAAGCACCATGGACTTGTAGCGGATGCGAGCTTCAACTGGAAGCCAGTGGAGAGAGCGGAGGAGCGGGGTGACGTGAGAGAACTTGGGAAGGTTGAACACCAGACGGGCTGCGGCGTTCTGGATGAGTTGTAGGGGTTTAATGGCACAGGCAGGGAGCCCAGCTAACAGCGAGTTGCAGTAATCCAGACGGGAGATGACAAGAGCCTGGACTAGGACCTGCGCCGCTTCCTGTGTGAGGCAGGGTCGTACCCTGCGAATGTTGTAGAGCATGAACCTACAGGATCGGGTCACCGCCTTGATGTTAGTGGAGAACGACAGGGTGTTGTCCAGGGTCACGCCAAGGTTCTTAGCACTCTGGGAGGAGGACACAAGGGAGTTGTCAACCGTGATGGCGAGATCATGGAACGGGCAGTCCTTCCCCGGGAGGAAGAGCAGCTCCGTCTTGCCGAGGTTCAGCTTGAGGTGGTGATCCGTCATCCACACTGATATGTCTGCCAGACATGCAGAGATGCGATTCGCCACCTGCTTATCAGAAGGGGGAAAGGAGAAGATTAATTGTGTGTCGTCTGCATAGCAATGATAGGAGAGACCATGTGAGGATATGACAGAGCCAAGTGACTTGGTGTATAGTGAGAATAGGAGAGGGCCTAGAACAGAGCCCTGGGGGACACCAGTGGTGAGAGCACGTGGTGCGGAGACAGATTCTCGCCACGCCACCTGGTAGGAGCGACCTGTCAGGTAGGACGCAGTCCAAGCGTGGGCCGCGCCGGAGATGCCCAGCTCGGAGAGGGTGGAGAGGAGGATCTGATGGTTCACAGTATCAAAGGCAGCAGATAGGTCTAGAAGGATGAGAGCAGAGGAGAGAGAGTTAGCTTTAGCAGTGCGGAGAGCCTCCGTGACACAGAGAAGAGCAGTCTCAGTTGAATGCCCAGTCTTGAAACCTGACTGATTAGGATCAAGAAGGTCATTCTGAGAGAGATAGCAGGAGAGCTGGCCAAGGACGGCACGTTCAAGAGTTTTGGAGAGAAAAGAAAGAAGGGATACTGGTCTGTAGGTGTTGACATCTGAGGGATCGAGTGTAGGTTTTTTCAGAAGGGGTGCAACTCTCGCTCTCTTGAAGACGGAAGGGACGTAGCCAGCGGTCAAGGATGAGTTGATGAGCGAGGTGAGGTAGGGGAGAAGGTCTCCGGAAATGGTCTGGAGAAGAGAGGAGGGGATAGGGTCAAGTGGGCAGGTTGTTGGGCGGCCGGCCATCACAAGACGCGAGATTTCATCTGGAGAGAGAGGGGAGAAAGAGGTCAAAGCACAGGGTAGGGCAGTGTGAGCAGGACCAGCGGTGTCGTTTGACTTAGCAAACGAGGATCGGATGTCATCAACCTTCTTTTCAAAATGGTTGACAAAGTCATCCGCAGAGAGGGAGGAGGGGGGGAGGGGGAGGAGGATTCAGGAGGGAGGAGAAGGTAGCAAAGAGCTTCCTAGGGTTAGAGGCAGATGCTTGGAATTTAGAGTGGTAGAAAGTGGCTTTAGCAGCAGAGACAGAAGAGGAAAATGTAGAGAGGAGGGAGTGAAAGGATGCCAGGTCCGCAGGGAGGCGAGTTTTCCTCCATTTCCGCTCGGCTGCCCGGAGCCCTGTTCTGTGAGCTCGCAGTGAGTCGTCGAGCCACGGAGCAGGAGGGGAGGACCTAGCCGGCCTGGAGGATAGGGGACAGAGAAAATCAAAGGATGCAGAAAGGGAGGAGAGGAGGGTTGAGGAGGCAGAATCAGGAGATAGGTTGGAGAAGGTTTGAGCAGAGGGAAGAGATGATAGGATGGAAGAGGAGAGAGTAGCGGGAGAGAGAGAGCGAAGGTTGGGACGGCGCAATACCATCCGAGTAGGGGCAGAGTGAGAAGTGTTGGATGAGAGCGAGAGGGAAAAGGATACAAGGTAGTGGTCGGAGACTTGGAGGGGAGTTGCAATGAGATTAGTGGAAGAACAGCATCTAGTAAAGATGAGATCAAGCGTATTGCCTGCATTGTGAGTAGGGGGGAAGGTGAGAGGGTGAGGTCAAAAGAGGAGAGGAGTGGAAAGAAGGAGGCAGAGAGGAATGAGTCAAAGGTAGACGTGGGGAGGTTAAAGTCACCCAGAACTGTGAGAGGTGAGCCATCCTCAGGAAAGGAACTTATCAAGGCGTCAAGCTCATTGATGAACTCTCCAAGGGAACCTGGAGGGCGATAAATGATAAGGATGTTAAGCTTGAAAGGGCTGGTAACTGTGACAGCATGGAATTCAAATGAGGAGATAGACTGATGGGTCAGGGGAGAAAGAGAGAATATCCACTTCGGAGAGATGAGGATTCCAGTGCCACCACCCCGCTGGCTCGATGCTCTAGGGGTATGCGAGAACACGTGGGCAGACGAGGAGAGAGCAGTAGGAGTAGCAGTGTTATCTGTGGTAATCCATGTTTCCGTCAGCGCCAGGAAGTCTAGGGACTGGAGGGTAGCATAGGCTGAGATGAACTCAGCCTTGTTGGCCGCAGACCGGCAGTTCCAGAGGCTGCCGGAGACCTGGAACTCCACGTGGGTCGTGCGCGCTGGGACCACCAGGTTAGAGTGGCAGCGGCCACGCGGTGTGAAGCGTTTGTATGGCCTGTGCAGAGGGGAGAGAACAGGGATAGACAGACACATAGTTGACAAGCTACAGAAGAGGCTACGCTAATGCAAAGGAGATTGGAATGACAAGTGGACTACACGTCTCGAATGTTCAGAAAGTTAAGCTTACGTTGCGAAAATCTTATTGACTAAAATGACGAAAATGATACAGTACTGCTGGCTGGTGGAGTAGGCTAGCTAGCAGTGGCTGCGTTGTTGACTTTGTTTGAACGTGTAGCTGGCTAGGTAACCTCGATAGTTTCAGTACTACACCTTGTGATGATACAAAAGCAACTTTGTAGCTAGCTAACATAACACTAATCAAGACGTTCCTTTGTAATGTATTTAGTTTCTACAATGCTGCTCGTCGGTAATAGTTGGCTAGGTATGGAACAATGGCGTCGCGGGGGACGGAAATAGCTGGCTAGCTAACCTCGATAATTACTAAACTACACAATTATCAAGCTATGACAAAGACAACTATGTAGCTAGCTAGCTAACACTGCACTAGTCAAATCGTTCCGTTGTAATGTATTAGTATCTACAGCGCTGCTAGTCGGTAACGGTTGGCTAGCTAGCAAACCCACTAGCTAGCAGTGGGTTTGATGACTAGGTGTGTTGACTAAGTCTGGAGTCTGGACAAGGCGTCGCGTCGCGGCTGGCTAGCTAACCTCGATAATTACTCTAAACTACACAATTATCTTAGATACAAAGACAGCAAAGACAACTATGTAGCTAGCTAACTAACACTAACACTACACTAATCAAGTCGTTCCGTTGTAATGTAATAGTTTCTACAGTGCTGCTAGTCGGTAGAGGTTGGCTAGCTAGCAGTGTTGACTAGCTAGCTAGCAGTGTTGACTACGTTAGGAGGACGAAAAAATAGCTAGCCTCGATAATTACTCTAATTACTCTAAACTACACAATTATCTTTGATACAAAGACGGCTATGTAGCTAGCTAAGAAAAATTGCTCAGATCAAACAAACCAAACCGTTGTAATGTAATGAAGTGTAATATTACCTGTGGAGCGAAGCGAAGTGCGACTGCACGCTCCAGACCGGAAGGCACAAACGGTTAATGTAACATAACAGGTTAATGTGTTTGGACTCCAGGAAGAGTAGCTGCTGCCTCACTTGGGGTCTCTATAAGCTTCAGTATGAGGTCTGAAACCTAGCATGAAAGTGCATCCTTGTAGCTGTGTGGGCTAATATAGTAAATGTTTACCTTGGAGTAAATTTAGCCAATGGCAAGTTGAGCAAATCATTTTAATTTTTTTTAATTCAGGCGTAGCGCAATGCATTATTGCAAGGGTGACTTGACAAGACAAACTATTTTATGGCCTTTGAATGGGGTATGGTAGTAGATGCCAGGCGCACCGGTTTGAGTGTGTCAAGAACTGCAACACTAGGGCTTCCCGAGGGGCGCAGCGGTCTGAGGCGTTACTACAGACCCGGGTTCATTCTTGGGCTGTGCCACAACCGGCTATGGCCGGGAGTCCCATAGGACGGTGCACAATTGGCCCATCGTCGTCCAGGTTAGGGGAGGGTTTGGCCGGTGGGGCTTTACTTGTCTCATCGTGCTCTAGCGACTCCTTGTGGTGGGCCGGGTGTCTGCGGGCCGTCGCCGGTTGAACAGTGTTTCCTCCGACACATTGGTTAAGGAGTGATGTTAGGCAGGTGATGTTTTGGAGAACGCATGACTCCACCATCGCCTCTCCCGAGCCTGTTGGAAAGTTGCAGGTTTGAGACAATATCGAAAAAGAGGGTCAAAGAAAAAAATATACAAAAAAGAACTGCAACACTGCTGGGTTTTTAACACTCAACAGTTTTCCATCTGTATCAAGAGTAGTCCACCACCCAAAGCACATTTTTTCACATTTACATTTTAGTCATTTAGCAGACACTCTTATCCAGAGCGACTTACAGTAGTGAATGCATACATTTCGTTCTCCGTACTGGTCCCCCGTGGGAATCGAACTCCCAAACCTAGCGTTGCAAACACCATGCTCTACCAACTGAGCCACACAGGACCGCACATCCAGTCAACTTGACAAAGCATTGGAGTCAACATGGGCCAGCATCTCTGTTGAATGCTTTCGACACCTTGTGGAGTCCATTCCCCAATGAAGTGAAGAGCAATGAAGTGAGGCTCTTCTGAGGGCAAATGGGGGTGCAACTCAATATTAAGAATGTGTTCCTAATGTTTTGTGTACTCAGTGTGTAGAGCAGTGGTATTCAACTCTTACCCTACAAGATCTGAAGCCTACTGGTTTTCTGTTGTATCTGATAATAAATTGCACCCACCTGATGTCCCAGGGCTAAATCAGTCCTTGATCAAATACAATTTTATTGGTCACATGCAGATGTTAATGCGAGTGTAGCAAAATGCTGGTAATACATAAAAAAAAAAATACTGCATAGTTTCCTAAGGACTCGAAGCGAGGCGACCATCTGTCGGCGCCATCTTGCAATGAAAAAATTCAGGGGAACTGGCTTCGAGGTCCAGAGTTGAGTGTGAGGAGTATAGAGAATCATTGTAACCTTCTAAACCACTGTGAAATATTTTCAATAACCAAAAATATTGTATTTTAAGCTGTTTGAAGCTGGTGTACAAAACCGAAAGTAAAAGACGCAAAAACTAAACTTAAGAATGGGAAGCATAGAAATAGCCCACATAGAACATATCTACTGCTTCTTAGACTTGCTTTGAATGAGAATGACAGAACTCACATTGAATTTGGTTAGGTTGCCCAAAAAGTTACATTTTGCAGCTTAAAAATGTGCTTAAAGTGATTAAATGCTAAAAAGAAGATGTGTTTAGAAAATAAAGATAGACATGGTTTTAAAAGGTAGTGGTATTATTTCATTCGGTACAGAAATATGTAGGTGCTTTAATTCACCCTGTCCTGCAGCTCAACTTACCCCATGGTATGTGGTGCCAAGAGACCACTTTTTGTGTGACAAGTTATGTTTTCAAAACTGTTTACATTAATTCTGATTATTTCCAGCGATGCACAACATCCTGAAATATATATTTTTTTAGAAAGAATACTATATTTCCCTTGAAAAATGTCTCAACTTACCTCTCTCTCCCGTACAGTTAGCATGGTCCAAGATCCAAGATATTTTTTAAAATTGACGAAAGTGGAGGATTGACCAGTCCACACTTGGATTCCTAGAGTCTACCAGGCTAGGGGACAGTAGGTCTATGGCTAACCAGGTGTTTTGGTAATGTAGGTGACAACATGGCTAACCAAGTGTTTTGATGCTGTAGGGGACAACATGGCTAACCAGGTGTTTTGGGGGTGTAGGTGACAACATGGCTAACCAAGTGTTTTGGTGCTGTAGGGGACAACATGGCTAACCAGGTGTTTTGGTGGTGTAGGTGACAACATGGCTAAACACGTTTTTGGTGCTGTAGGGGACAACATGGCTAACCAGGTGTTTTGGTGCTGTAGGTGACAACATGGCTAACCAGGTGTTTTGGTGCTGTAGAGGACAACATGGCTAACCAGGTGTTTTGGTGCTGTAGGGGACAACATGGCTAACCAGGTGTTTTGGTATTGTAGGTTACAACATGGCTAACCAGGTGTTTTGGTGTTGTAGGTGACAACATGGCTAACCAGGTGTTTTGGTATTGTAGGTGACAACATGGCTAACCAGGTGTTTTGGTATTGTAGGTGACAACATGGCTAACCAGGTGTTTTGGTGGTGTAGGTGACAACATGGCTAACCAGGTGTTTTGGTATTGTAGGTGACAACATGGCTAACCAGGTGTTTTGGTGCTGTAGGTGACAACATGGCTAAACAAGTTTTTGGTGCTGTAGGGGACAACATGGCTAAACAGTTTTGTTTTGGTGCTGTAGATGACAACATGGCTAACCAGGTGTTTTGGTATTGTAGGTGACAACATGGCTAACCAGGTGTTTTGGTATTGTAGGTTACAACATGGCTAACCAGGTGTTTTGGTGTTGTAGGTGACAACATGGCTAACCAGGTGTTTTGGTATTGTAGGTGACAACATGGCTAACCAGGTGTTTTGGTGGTGTAGGTGACAACATGGCTAACCAGGTGTTTTGGTATTGTAGGTGACAACATGGCTAACCAGGTGTTTTGGTGTTGTAGGTGACAACATGGCTAACCAGGTGTTTTGGTATTGTAGGTGACAACATGGCTAACCAGGTGTTTTGGTGGTGTAGGTGACAACATGGCTAACCAGGTGTTTTGGTATTGTAGGTGACAACATGGCTAACCAGGTGTTTTGGTGCTGTAGGTGACAACATGGCTAAACAAGTTTTTGGTGCTGTAGGGGACAACATGTCTAAACAGTTTTGTTTTGGTGCTGTAGATGACAACATTACTAACCAGGTGTTTTGGTGCTTGTAATGGGGAAATCTAAGATGACTGAAGTTAATATTTAGTTTAGAGTAATCTACACAATGGTTAGCATATTGGATTTTCTGTTTTGTGACATTCAAGTTGCGGGTTGATGGTCAATAGACATGATGCTGAATTATTATTATGTTAATTTTTTTATCCCCGGTCCCCACAGGAGGCCTTTTGCCTTTTGGTAGGCCGTCATTGTAAATAATAATTTATTCTTAATGGACTTGCCTAGTTAAATAAATGTTAAATTAAAAATAAAACATAAAAAAAGATGGATTATTCTCATATTTGTCGATAGTGCATAATGCCAGACTGGAGGACACGCTGATATTTCACTGTTGTATGGTATTGATGACATCCTGTGGACCCTGTGATTCAGTAGCAGCCGACAAAGTCGTTTGTTTTGACTTCCTACAAGCCTCTCAGGCTGCTGTTTCCAGATCATTTGGCGCTGTCTGATTAGGACATTAAAGAACTGTGTCCAGGAGGCCAGTTAGACATTTTCTCTGCTTCAATGCTGGGTGGTGTCTCCCTGTTGCAACTTGTAATAAACAGGAATGATTTTAAATTGTCTTCATCTGCGACTGCTCTTCTCTTTTGTTCACCTGGAAATTCCTTTTACAGTGTTGTAGGTGACAACATGGCTAACCAGGTGTTTTGGTATTGTAGGTGACAACATGGCTAACCAGGTGTTTTGGTATTGTAGGTGACAACATGGCTAACCAGGTGTTTTGGTATTGTAGGTGACAACATGGCTAACCAGGTGTTTTGGTGCTGTAGGCGACAACATGGCTAACCAGGTGTTTTGGTGCTGTAGGGGACAACATGGCTAACCAGGTGTTTTGGTATTGTAGGTGACAACATGGCTAACCAGGTGTTTTGGTGCTGTTGGCTGACAACATGGCTAACCAGGTGTTTTGGTATTGTAGGTGACAACATGGCTAACCAGGTGTTTTGGTGCGGTAGGGGACAACATGGCTAACCAGGTGTTTTGGTGCTGTAGGGGACAACATGGCTAACCAGGTGTTTTGGTATTGTAGGTTACAACATGGCTAACCAGGTGTTTTGGTATTGTAGGTGACAACATGGCTAACCAGGTGTTTTGGTATTGTAGGTGACAACATGGCTAACCAGGTGTTTTGGTATTGTAGGTTACAACATGGCTAACCAGGTGTTTTGGTATTGTAGGTGACAACATGGCTAACCAGGTGTTTTGGTATTGTAGGTGACAACATGGCTAACCAGGTGTTTTGGTATTGTAGGTGACAACATGGCTAACCAGGTGTTTTGGTATTGTAGGTGACAACATGGCTAACCAGGTGTTTTGGTGCTGTAGGTGACAACATGGCTAACCAGGTGTTTTGGTATTGTAGGTGACAACATGGCTAACCAGGTGTTTTGGTATTGTAGGTGACAACATGGCTAACCAGGTGTTTTGGTATTGTAGGTGACAACATGGCTAACCAGGTGTTTTGGTATTGTAGGTGACAACATGGCTAACCAGGTGTTTTGGTATTGTAGGTGACAACATGGCTAACCAGGTTTTTGGGTGGTGTAGGTGACAACATGGCTAACCAGGTGTTTTGGTGTTGTAGGTGACAACAAGGCTAACCAGGTGTTTTGGTATTGTAGGTGACAACATGGCTAACCAGGTGTTTTGGTATTGTAGGTGACAACATGGCTAACCAGGTTTTTGGGTGGTGTAGGTGACAACATGGCTAACCAGGTGTTTTGGTATTGTAGGTGACAACATGGCTAACCAGGTGTTTTGGTATTGTAGGTGACAACATGGCTAACCAGGTGTTTTGGTGCTGTAGGTGACAACATGGCTAACCAGGTGTTTTGGTGCTGTAGGTGACAACATGGCTAACCAGGTGTTTTGGTATTGTAGGTGACAACATGGCTAACCAGGTGTTTTGGTGCTGTAGGTGACAACATGGCTAAGCAGGTGTTTTGGTATTGTAGGTGACAACATGGCTAACCAGGTGTTTTGGTATTGTAGGTGACAACATGGCTAACCAGGTGTTTTGGTATTGTAGGTTACAACATGGCTAACCAGGTGTTTTGGTATTGTAGGTGACAACATGGCTAACCAGGTGTTTTGGTATTGTAGGTGACAACATGGCTAATCAGGTGTTTTGGTGCTGTAGGTTACAACATGGCTAACTAGGTGTTTTGGTATTGTAGGTGACAACATGGCTAACCAGGTGTTTTGGTATTGTAGATGACAACATGGCTAACCAGGTGTTTTGGTGCTGTAGGTGACAACATGGCTAACCAGGTGTTTTGGTGCTGTAGGTGACATGACCAACCAGGTGTCAGAGTTCCCCACTGAGCGGACGTTCCAGTACCAGCATAGCCTGCCTCCTCTCCCTGTACCGTCTCTAGAGGGGAGCCTTGCCAAGTACCTGGATGCAGGTGAGATTCCTGCATGTGTGACAGAGAAGCGCCGTTAGCATGGACCCTGGATAAAAATATGTCTAGTTACTGAAATGTCTGTGTGTATTTTCCAGTGCGGCCGTTTGCTACAGAGGAGGAGTACCAGGTGACTGCGGCCGTAGTGAAGAGGTTTGGAGAGGGCATCGGCAAAGACCTGCACCAAAAACTACTGCAGAGAGCCAGGACACGCAGGAACTGGGTACACACACTCAACTAGAGGTTGACCAATTATGATTTTTCAACGCCGATTTTATTTGGATAGTGGTTAGGTTTTCCAGTTTAGCCTTCTGGCCTACTCTACATGACACTAAATATGCAGGTTTAAAAAAATCTACTTCTGTGTATTGATTTTAAGAAAGGCATTGATGTTTATGGTTAGGTACATTCGTGCACGATTGTGCTTTTTTTGCAAATGCGCTTTTGTTAAATCATCCCCAGTTTGGCGAAGTCGGCTGTCTTTGTTAGGAAGAAATGGTCTTCACACAGTTCGCAACGAGCCAGGCGGCCCAAACTGCTGCATATACCCTGACTCTGTTGCACAGAACGTAAGAGAAGTGACACAATTTCCCTAGTTAAAAGAAATTCATGTTAGCAGGCAATATTAACTAAATATGCAGATTTAAAAATATATACTTGTGTATTGATTTTAAGAAAGGCGTTGATGTTTATGGTTAGATACACATTGGTGCAACGACAGTGCTTTTTTCGCAAATGCGCTTGTTAAATCACCTGTTTGGCGAAGTAGGCTTTGATTCAATGATAAATTAACAGGCACCACATCGATTATATGCAACGCATGTCAAGCTAGATAAACTAGTAATATCATCAATCATGTGTAGTTAATTAGTGATTATGTTAAGATTGATTGTTTTTTATAAGATACGTTTAATGCTAGCTAGCACCTTACCTTGGCTCCTTGCTGCACTCACATAACAGGTAGTCAGCCTGCCATGCAGTCTCCTCGTGGAGTGCAATGTAATCTGCCATAATCGGTGTCCAAAAATGCAGATTACCGATTGTTATGAAAACTTGAAATCGGCCCTAATTAATCGGCCATTCCGATTAATCGGTTGACCTCTACACTCAACACACACACACAACACACTGCACAGCTAGAACCTGTGGGAACTGGTCACACACCATGCTCGACCCTGAGCAACTGCGAAAGGGAATCTTTGAGTGTTTTAAATACTGCAGTCATTATGGTGTCTCCCTGCAGTGTTTCATCTTTATTCTGTGTGTGTGTGTTTTCCCCCAGTTGGAGGAGTGGTGGTTGGATGCAGCCTATCTGGAAATGCGTTACCCCTCCCAGTTGAATGTGAACTTCGGAGGTCCTGCACCCTACCTAGAGCACTGCTGGCCCTCTACAGAGGGAGTACAGCTACAGAGGACCAGCATAAGCATGTGGCACACTCTACAGTACTGGGACCTGCTTCGCACGTAAGATACTCACATTGAGTGTACAAAACATGCTTTTTCCATGACATAGACTGACCAGGTGAATCAAGGTGAAAGCTATAATCACTTATTGATGTCACCTGTTAAATCCAATTCAATCAGTGTATATGAAGGGGAGGAGACAGGTTCATTAAAGAATGATTTTAAACCTTGATATAATTGAGACATGGATTGTGTATGTGTGTGTGTCATTCAGAAGTTGAATGGGCTTAGATAAAATATTTAAGTGCCTTTTGAACGGGGAGTCAACATAGGCCAGCATCCCTGTGGAACGCTTTCAACACCTTGTAGAGTCCATGCTTCGACGAATTGAGGCTGTTTTGAGGGCAAAAAGGCGTGCAACTCAATATTAGGAAGGTGTTCCTAATGTTTTGTACACTCCGTGTGTGTGTGTGTGTGTGTGTGTATATATATATATATATATATATATATATATATATATACATACATACATACAGTGAGGGCAAAAAGTATTTGATCCCCTGCTGATTTTGTACGTTTGCCCACTGACAAAGAAATGATCAGTCTATCATTTTAATGGTAGGTTTATTTGAACAGTGAGACAGAATAACAACAAAAAAATCCAGAAAAACGCATGTCAAAAATGTTATAAATTGATTTGCATTTTAATGAGGGAAATAAGTATTTGACCCCCTCTCAATCAGAAAGATTTCTGGCTCCCAGGTGTCTTTTATACAGGTAACGACCTGAGATTAGGAGCACACTCTTAAAGGGAGTGCTCCTAATCTCAGTTTGTTACCTGTATAAAAGACACCTGTCCACAGAAGCAATCAATCAATCAGATTCCAAACTCTCCACCATGGCCAAGACCAAAGAGCTCTCCAAGGATGTCAGGGACAAGATTGTAGACCTACACAAGGCTGGAATGGGCTACAAGACCATCGCCAAGCAGCTTGGTGAGAAGGTGACAACAGTTGGTGTGATTATTCGCAAATGGAAGAAACACAAAAGAACTGTCAATCTCCCTCGGCCTGGGGCGCCATGGAAGATCTCACCTCGTGGAGTTGCAATGATCATGAGAACGGTGAGGAATCAGCCCAGAATTACACGGGAGGATCTTGTCAATGATCTCAAGGCAGCTGGGACCATAGTCACCAAGAAAACAATTGGTAACACACTACGCCGTGAAGGACTGAAATCCTGCAGCACCCGCGAGGTCCCCCTGCTCAAGAAAGCACATATAGATGCCCGTCTGAAGTTTGCCAATGAACATCTGAATGATTCAGAGGACAACTGGGTGAAAGTGTTGTGGTCAGATGAGACCAAAATGGAGCTCTGGCATCAACTCAAATCGCCGTGTTTGGAGGAGGAGGAATGCTGCCTATGACCCCAAGAACACCATCCCCATGGTCAAACATGGAGGTGGAAACATTATGCTTTGGGGGTGTTTTTCTGCTTAGGGGACAGGACAACTTCACCGCATCAAAGGGACAATGGACGGGGCCATGTACCGTCAAATCTTGGGTGAGAACCTCCTTCCCTCAGCCAGGGCATTGAAAATGTATTCCAGGGTATTCCAGCATGACAATGACCCAAAACACACGGCCAAGGCAACAAAGGAGTGGCTCAAGAAGAAGCACATTAAGGTCCTGGAGTGGGCTAGCCAGTCTCCAGACCTTAATCCCATAGAAAATCTGTGGAGGGAGCTGAAGGTTCGAGTTGCCAAACGTCAGCCTCGAAACCTTAATGACTTGGAGAAGATCTGCAAAGAGGAGTGGGACAAAATCCCTCCTGAGATGTGTGCAAACCTGGTGGCCAACTACAAGAAACGTCTGACCTCTGTGATTGCCAACAAGGGTTTTGCCACCAAGTACTAAGTCATGTTTTGCAGAGGGGTCAAATACTTATTTCCCTCATTAAAATGCAAATCAATTTATAACATTTTTGACATGCGTTTTTCTGGATTTTTTTGTTGTTATTCTGTCTCTCACTGTTCAAATAAACCTACCATTAAAATTATAGACTGATCATTTCTTTGTCAGTGGGCAAACGTACAAAATCAGCAGGGGATCAAATACTTTTTTCCCTCACTGTATTAAGGTTACACACGCATCACAACTACTGCTACGATTGCTAAATAATGCACAATTTAAACACTTGCCCTCCAATCCCCCTCTTCCCCAAAACACGTGTTTATATTGAACTATAAATTGTGCCTTCGTGTATTATAGTTGTTTCAAATATTTATTCTATTCTACTGAGCCAGCTACTTTATGTTCATATTATTATATTTTATTTCTTATTGTTGTTTCATTGTCGAGAAGGAACCTGCAACTAAGCATTTAGTTGGACGGTGTACCTTGTGTATCCCTAAACACACACGTTCAGTACACACACTCTCTGACTGTGTGGTCCCTGCCAGGGAGAGGCTGGACCCTCATAAAGCTGGTAATGTGGTGTTGGATATGGACCAGTTCAGAATGCTGTTCTGTACATGTAAAGTTCCTGGAGTCACCAAGGATACCATCATCAACTACTTTAAGACAGGTAGGTGACCCCCCCCCAACACCACCATGCAATATGATGTTTGTGTTTTGTTTTTGTGTGTAGTACTCTGTGTTATTTATTTAGGTGTGTGTGTGTGTGTTTTCCATGTGTGTGTGGAGGTGTGTATTGATTACTTTAAGACATGAAGGTCAGTTAATCTGGAAAATTTCAAGAACGTTGAACGTTTCTTCAAGTGCAGTCACAAAAACCATCAAGCGCTATGATGAAACTGGCACATGAGGACCGCCACAGAAAATGAAGACCCAGAATTACCTCTGTTGCAGAGGATAAGTTCATTAGAGTTACCAGCCTCAGAAAATGCAGCCCAAGTAAGTGCTTCACAGAGTTCAAGTAACAGACACATCTCAACATCAACCGTTCAGAGGAGACCATCTGAATCAGGCCTTCATGGTCGAATTGCTGCAAAGAAACCACTCTAAAGGACACCAATAAGAAGAAGAGACTTGCTTGGGCCAATAAACACAAGCAATGGACATAAAACCGGTGGAAATCTGTCCTTTGGTCTGATGAGGCCAGATTTGAGATTTTTGGTTCCAACCACCGTGTCTTTGTGAGACGCAGAGTAGGTGAACAGATGATCTCTGCATGTGGTGTTCCCACCGTGAAGCATGGAGGAGGAGGTGTGATTGTGTGGGGGTGCTTTGCTGGCGACACTCAGAGATTTATTTAGAATTCAAGGCACACTAAACCAGCATGGCTACCCCAGCATTCTGCATCGATACGCCATCCCATCTGGTTTGACTTCTATTTGTTTTTCAAAAGGACAATGACCCAACACATCAGGACAATGACCCAAAATAAGGGATATTTGACTAAGGAGAGTGATGGAGTGCTGTATCAGATGACCTGGCCTCCACAATCACCCGACCTAACCCAATTGAGATGATTTGGGATCAGTTGGACCGCAGAGTGAAGGAAAAGCAGCCAACAAGTGCTCAGCATATGTGGGAACTTCTTAAAAACTATTGGATAAGCATTCCAGGTGAAGCTGGTTGAGAGAATGCCAAGAGTGTGCAAAGCTGCCATCAAGGCAAGGAGTGGCTACTTTGAAGAATCTTAAATATAAAATATAGGTTGATTTGTTAAAAAAAATCTGGTTACTGCATGATTCCATATGTTTTATTTCATAGTTTTGATGTCTTCACTATTATTCTACAATGTAGAAAATTGTAAAAAATAAAGTAAAACCCTGGAATGAGTAGGTGTGTCCAAACTTTTGACTGGTACTGTATGTATTGATGTTTTTTCTGTGTGTGTTGTAGAGAGCGAGGGTCCATGCCCCTCCCATGTGGTGGTGATGTGTAAGGGGCGTTTCTTCTCGTTTGATGCAGTGTGTGATGGACACATTCTTACCCCTCCAGAGCTGCTCAGGTATTCTGGCCAGTGGATATTTAGGTATATTTGTGTGCATCTGCATATATTTGCATGTATTTATGTGCCTGTGTGTGTGTGTGTGTGTGTGTGTGTGTGTGTATGTGTGTGTGTGTGTGTGTGGGTGTGTGTGTGTGTGTGTGTGTGTGTGTGTGTGTGTGTGTGTGTGTGTGTGTGTGTGTGTGTGTGTGTGTGTGTGTGTGTGTGTGTGTGTGTGTGTGTGTGTGTGTGTATAGGCAGCTGACCCATGTGAAGCAGTGTTGTGAAGGGGAGCCAGCGGGAGATGGTGTCGCTGCTCTCACCTCAGAGGAGAGGACACGCTGGGCTAAGGTGTGTGTGAAGTTGGCTGTATAGAATGGACATCACCATGCCCTAAACCGCTCTCCCGCTCTCTCGCTCTCCCGCTCTCTCGCTCTCCCGCTCTCTCGCTCTCTCTGTGTCTGTAGGCCAGGGAGTATCTGATAGGTATAGATCCAGCCAATAAGACGATCTTAGAGACCATCCAAAGCAGTCTGTTTGTGGTCTCACTGGACGATGCTAAACCCTACGCTACTGCAGAGAACTACACACCGGTATGTACACACACACACACACCACAGGCATCCATACCATCCTTAGTATGGTATAATCTGACCTTTGGCCTTTGCCCCCAGGTGACCCGGGAAGCGCTGACAGGAGACTCCACCATCCGCTGGGGAGACAAGTCCTACAACTCCATCTCCTTCGCTGACGGAACCTTCGGATCCAATTGTGACGTGTGTTACTGTTTTGTAGAGAGAGAGATGATTTGAAATAACAATACTCCTCTGTTAGCAGTAGTGTAATGATGTTTTGTTGTGAGTGTGCTCCTATGTATGGTAATTGCTGGTGTGTGCTGCAGCATGCCCCCTACGATGCCATGGTACTGGTAACTCAGGGTTACTATGTGGATCAGCAGCTCAAAGCTACAGACGGCAAGTGGAAGGTAAATACCGTTTCTATTGAACTTATTTTCAGTGACTATATCTTGTTTGTCCTTAATTCTAAGTGCCTTACTGGCCTGCTAAACCGGACGCATAAGTATTGCTGAGTGTGAGACACTCCTGTTAATTTCAGTGAAACCTGGGCGTAAGCATGCCAGCTCAGCATAAAACTACACTCTGGTTCTATTTAGAAGATTTTACGCTGTAGCCCACACCTGAGAACAACAGGATATGCTATTATGCTTCCATGTATCAGGTAATAAATAGGTTAATTTCACTGTGAGTAAGCAACAGTATCATTTGTATTGTGTGTGTCTATGTAGGGCTCTGAGACAGTGCGGCCTATGCCTCTTCCTGAAGAGTTGGTCTTCACTGTGGATGACAGAGTCAGGAGTGACGTTGCACATGCCAAGCAACAGTACTTAGAGACTGTGAGTTCACACATACACATACGCATTCATGACTCTGCTTCCCCGTGGTGGTCAGATTGGACCATCGCAGGTGTTGTGTTGATCACAAACACACCCTCACAGGCCCTTACACTCCCCAACACACACACAACTCTAATCTGTGTGTGATATCTGGTTTGACAGACACCTGTGTGTGTCTCCAGACTCAGGACTTGCAGGTGGTGTGTTATGCGTTCACCTCGTTTGGGAAAGCAGCCATCAAACAGAGGAAGCTCCACCCAGACACCTTCATACAACTGGCCCTTCAACTGGCTTATTACAGACAGCATGGGAGGTAATACCATCCATCCGGCCAGGGCCGGCTCTAGCCTTTTGGGGGCCCTAAGCGAGATTTCGTTGGGGCCTAAGCTAGGCCATGGGGTCGAGAGACATTATTTTCAGTTTTAAAGCTAACTTCTTGTAATTCTACACATTTTGCCGTGACTTATGGCATGTTAATGACGATAGAGGGAGTGACTAACAAAATCAATAGTGGCCCCCTGGAGGTCAGGGCCCCCAGGCACCCTGGTTGGTGTTCAGCCATTATTACAAGTTTAGATAGCTGGCTAGGCTAACTTACCAATTTAAAAAATGTTAGAAGACATGGTGAATTGAATGGCTGACATAACAAGAGAGAAATTGCTTCTGCAGAACCACATTTCGACCTTGCAACTGGTGTATTCTACTATTCTAATTCTCAAATAATAATAATTTTGGGGGAGGTTGAGGGCGCCCTAGCAGCCTGGGGCCCTAAGCAACGGCTTATGTCTCTTATGCTTGGAGCCGGCCCTGCATCCACTATCCATCCAATGAATCCATCCATCCACCCAACATTCATCCATCCACCCACCCGCCCATCCATCTGTCCATCAAATTCATCTATCCTTCCTCCCCAATATTCTCTCCATAACTGATGATTGATGATAATCCCCCCTCCCAGGTTAGGTAGTTGCTATGAGACAGCGATGACCAGAAGGTTCTACCACGGCAGGACTGAGACCATGAGGCCCTGTACCCTGGAGGCACAGAACTGGTGCCATACCATGCTCCTCCCTGCAGCCAGCGTAAGTGTGAGAGTGTGTGTGTATCCAGTAAACGATTAGGTCTTCATACATTGTCATGCCATACATGTAAATCTGGCGACCAGGCTACTTACACTCTGACTTTGTGTATGTCTCCCAGGCTGAGGCTAAGAGGAAAGCCCTGCTGCTGGCCTTCAACAAGCACAACAAACTGATGGCTGAGGCACAGAACGGAAAAGGTTTTGACAGACATCTCCTGGGCCTGTACCTGATCGCCAAGGAGGAGGGACTTCCTATGCCAGACCTTTTCACTGATCCACTGTATTCCAAGAGGTAGGTGTGTGTGTGTGTGTTTGTGTGTGTGTGTGTGTGTGTGTGTGTGTGTGTGTGTGTGTGTGTGTGTGTGTGTGTGTGTGTGTGTGTGTGTGTGTGTGTGTGTGTGTGTGTGTGTGTGTGTTTATGGTGTGTGTCATTTGTGTGTGTTCTCTCTCCAGTGGTGGGGGCGGTAACTTTACCCTGTCCACCAGTCTGGTTGGCTACACCACAGTCCTGGGAGCGGTTGCTCCCATGGTGCACCATGGCTACGGGTTCTTCTACCGCATCGGAGACGACAGGTGGGCTATTACACATCCACACACTGACCCCACACAACATCATCCACAGTTTGACCAGTAAACACACACACACACACACACACACACACACACACACACACACACACACACACACACACACACACACACACACACACACACACACACACACACACACACACACACACACACACACACACACACTGACCCCACACAACATCATCCACAGTTTGACCAGTAAACACACACACACACACACACACACACACACACACACACACACACACACACACACACACACACACACACACACACACTGACCCCACGCAACATCATCCACAGTTTGACCAGTAAACAAACACACACACAAACACACACACACAAACACACACACACATACTGACCCCACACAACATCATCCACAGTTTGTCCAGTAAACACACACACACACACACACACCCCACGCTTCATCATCCACAGTTTGACCAGTAAACACACACACACACACACACACACACACACACACACACACACACACACCCCACGCTTCATCATCCAGTTTGACCAGTAAACACACACACAACATTACCACCTAGCTCCAACCTTTAACACGAGTGCATTACTATAATAAACTACATTTTAGGTAGACTAGAGGATGTTAAAACATTTGGGACCCTCCTCCCCTCCCCGTCTCTCTGATGACATAATACTGTAGGGAGAGTGATGGTATTTAGATATCCCTCTGAGTAGATACTTCTAGATCAATGTTGGTGCTTTAGGTCCTGGACTCTGGACAATACATTCTGGGTGAGATAACAGTTACTATTCCAGCTGTTTGATGTGTCATCTAGTTAGTGGGGATCAAGGTGAGGTCAAGGGTGAAGTTTAATAGTAGTAGTTAGAAAGTGCAGCTGTGTTGTTCCGTCCTTTCCATGATGGACAGATTTTTTAAAACTTCTACAAGTGTCCAGTATTTGACTTGTACTTCCTGTTTCAGGATCGTGGCTTCCTGTTCGGCGTGGAAGTCCAGTCCAGAGACAGATGCAGAGACACTGTTCCAGAACCTGGTTACCTCCCTACATGAGATGCTACATCTCGCTACCACAGCTCAGCTCTAACACACACACACACACACACACACACACACACACACACACACACACACACACACACACACACACACACACACACACACACACACACACACACACACACACACACACACACACACACACACACACACACACACACACACACAATTTGTAGATGGTAGTCAATAATAGTTTAGTTCTGCACAGATCAATGCAAAGGCACATTTATTGTTTTCTACATTTAAAAAATAAAATTTTATTATTTGTTTAAATGCAGCTCAACAAATTAGTTTATTTTGCACTTAGTGAATCATTCTCTGCGATTTATGTAGCAGCTAGATCGGGGATTCCTTGTTTTCAAAATGTATAGATTGAATTTCCTACCACGATTTAGTTTGTTGTTTTTATGTTGTGAGAAACCTTTAGTGTTAACCCATGTCATGCATTGTACACCGCTAAGCTAACATACACATCCTAACTCGCCCTCACCATAACACTTCCAGCCTGCAGTGACCAGCGTAGCATCGCGTCACCTGTCCCTGGTCATTAGTGATTCATGAATAGTATTATTTTTCTATATTGGTTGGCTTTTCCAGAAGAGTGACTGAAGTATAGATGTTCTTGATTGGTTGAAATGACTCTTTTAGAACGTAACTGTCGTTGTAGCTGTGAAATTAAGAAACAGAGAGAAACGGGTCATGTTGTCTTTGACTACTGTCTCACCTCAGGCTTCATGGGTATTATGTAAGGGCCCTACTCAATCAAAACTGTTTTCCAGTTTCCAGGGCAAGAAATATTATTGTTTTTATGTTTTGCACATCACTAGAGGATTATGCATTTGGCTGGATATGATCAATGAAACGGTGTTTGGATGAGACGGAAAGAAACCCAAGTAAATTCAAATGTGCCTTTTTGCTGTGTCCTTATTTTAGTCTGTCCCCAGAGATCTGGTTAGTGGTTTTGATTGAATAGCTCCCTAATTGACCTGACTTTTTAGACTTCAAAAGCTGCTGAATAACTCTACCACTCCTATGCCAGATCCATAGGCTGCCACCCTATGCAATATGCCATTTTATGTAGTAGATGTCTGTAATAATGAACATTCCTGTCACAATTTACCCATGATACATCACGGTTTTGATGCTCTCGAACACTGCCATTGTGTTAATACCTTTCAGACATTCTTGAGGTTTTCAGCATGTTTTTTTGTTGTAAATGATAGAAAAGTGATAAAAGACGAGCGCTGCATTTGATTCAACAGAATGAAAAGAAGCTGTTTTAATGCCTAAAGTAGTGAAAATTATGTAACCCACTTTACAGTAGGAACATTATAGTATTGACTTACTGACAATGTAAACTTGGAAAATGTTTCATTGAATATGAAAGTTGTTTGGTGTGATTGAACTGACAAATCAAAGTGAATGAATCATGCCATGAGCCCAAATATTCAAATAAAACATCTTTATTAATGACTCCTGTTTACATAAGGAAAAAAGTTATGCATACATAAAGTACATACCCAAGCAGAGGTCAGTTAATTCAGTGCAATTGTAGAAACAGGAACGTGGTTTGTATCAATATACTGTTAGTGCTTGAGCCCCAACCCTCAGGTGTGTGTGTGTATATCACTCAACATATTACCTACAGTTAAGTTAAACAAAACATTCAGGAACTCCTTTTAAATACCTCAGGCACTTCCAGTAGCATGAGCATAGATAGCACAGAGACAGTTTGGAAGGCCACATCTCATGATAATTAAAAATATAATTCCTCTCAAAATTAAAGGTCCAATGCAGCTGTTTTTAATCGCAATATCAAATAATTTCTGGGTAACAATTAAGTACCTTATTGTGATTGTTTTCAATTAAAATGTAAATTTTTTTAATAAAAATTACTTCTTAGCGAAGAGCAATTTCTCAAGCAAGAATTTTGCTAGGACTGTCAGAGTGGGGAGGGGAAAACTGAAAACTAGCTGTTATTGTCAGAGTTTTGGAACTCTTTCTTTTTGGTCTATTAACCAATGTATGCCTGGTGATGTCACCAGGCAGGCCAAAACTCCATCCCACCAAAGCAGGCAGAAATTTCAGGCGGGCTTTTCAAACAGCTCTTACACTAAAAGGGCATTTTCATAATTTTCACAATTTTAGAATCACCTTTATTCTCTCATAGTGTGAAAATATATAAGTTGGTATACAGATGACATACAGTGGATGTACAATTTTACAGTATCAGTATGAATATATCTAAATGCAGAGAGATGAACAGAGTGCAAATGCAGTGTAGTGCAGTTATTTTGTGTACTGTGTTATTCCATCCTGATAGTGTGGAAATAAATAAAGCACAGGGAAATCTAGTTTTTGACTGCACTGGGCCTTTAAAGGAAAACTCCACCCAAAAACGATATTGTGGTATTTGTTTCATTTTTGTTGACATGGTCCCAAATGTTTTGCTTGTCAGCACTCAAAATGTCAAGATATGTATCTTTCAAAATACAGAAATCATCCCTGTATGATGCCTTTTGCTTCATATGATATGATGCAAAATGCATCATTTTATTTATCTAGGCAAGTCAGTTAAGAACAAATCCTTTACAATGACGGCCTAGGAACAGTGGGTTAGCTGCCTTGTTCAGGGGCAGAACGACAGATTTTTACCTCGGGGATTCGATTTAGCAACCTTTCGGTTTCTAGTCCAATGCTCTAACCACTAGGCTACCTGCTGCCCCATATAGGGATGATTTCTGTATATTGAAAGTTACATAACCTGGACTAATGAAATAAATACCAAAATATAGTTTTTGGGTGGAGTTTTACTTTCAGCCCAAAACAATTGAACAAATCAATGTAATAATCTGAATGTTGAGGATACACACTGCTTCAGAGTCTCATTGGCTTAGTTCCGTGCAGTTTACAGTAATGCGCAGATGTGTGTGTATATGTGTGTGCGTTCCATGTATTCATTTGGCACACAGACACTCTATGGTACAGATGTGATACTTTTTGAATAAATAACTGAAATACAGCACCACCACCTCTTCCTTTTATATACAAAATACACCCTCAACCCCTCCCTGCACACTCAGCCCCTACCAGCAACCCCCTGCCCCCTCAGCCTCTCCCTCCCCCCATCCACCTCTCCTCCCTCAGTTTCTGCCATGGCCCAGCTGTGTGGTAACCAGTGAGTAGTATACTCCTCTCTGGGACAGTAGTTGTTGATGAGTGCCCTGCTCCACCACCACTCCCTTCTGGAAGACAGCAATCAGGTCAGCGTTCTGGATGGTGGAAAGGCGGTGGGCCACCACGATACACGTCCTGCCCTGTCGAGCCACATCCAGGGCCTCCTGCACCACCTGGGGAAGGAGGGAGAACAGAGACAAATACATCCAGTAGTTAAAACGTCTGTATCATGAATCCACATAGAGATTTACAGTTGAAGTCGGATGTTTACATACACTTATGTTGGAGTCATTAAAACTCATTTTTCAACCACTCCACAAATTTCTTGTTAACAAACTATAGATTTGGCAAGTCGGTTAGGACATCTCCTTTATGCATGACACAAGTCATTTTTCAAACAATTGTTTACAGACGGATTATTTCAATTGTAATTCACTGTATCACAATTCCAGTGGGTCAGAAGTTTACATACACTAAGTTGACTGCCTTTAAACAGCTTGGAAAATTCCAGAAAATGATGTCATGGCTTTAGAAGTTTCTTATAGGCTAATTGACATCATTTGAGTCAATTGGAGGTGTGCCTGTGGATGTATTTCAAGGCCTACCTTCAAACTCAGTGCCTCTTTGCTTGACATCAATGGAAAATGAAAAGAAATCAGCCAAGACCTCAGAAAAAAATGGTAGACTTCCACATGTCTGGTTCATCCTTGGGAGCAATTTCCAAATGCCTGAAGGTACCACGTTCATCTGTACAAACAATAGTACGCAAGTATAAACACCATGGGACCACGCAGCCGTCATACCGCTCAAGAAGGAGACGCGTTCTGTCTCCTAGAGATGAACGTACTTTGGTGCGAAAAGTGCAAATAAATCCCAGAACAACAGCAAAGAACCTTGTGAAGATGCTGGAGGAAACCGGTACAAAAGTATCTATATCCACAGTAAAATGAGTCCTATATCGACATAACCTGAAAGGCCGCTCAGCAAGGAAGAAGCCACTGATCCAAAACCGGCATAAAAAAGCCAGACTACGGTTTGCAACTGCACATGGGGACAAAGATCGGACTTTTTGGAGAAAGAAAGAAGAAAACCATTAGTAACACACTACGCCGTCATGGATTAAAATCCTGCAGCGCACGCAAGGTCCCCCTGCTCAAGCCAGCGCATGTCCAGGCCCGTCTGAAGTTTGCCAATGACCATCTGGATGATCCAGAGGAGGAATGGGAGAAGGTCATGTGGTCTGATGAGACAAAAATAGAGCTTTTTGGTCTAAACTCCACTCGCCGTGTTTGGAGGAAGAAGAAGGATGAGTACAACCCCAAGAACACCATCCCAACCGTGAAGCATGGAGGTGGAAACATTCTTTGGGGAGGCTTTTCTGCAAAGGGGACAGGACGACTGCACCGTATTGAGGGGAGGATGGATGGGGCCATGTATCGTGAGATCTTGGCCAACAACCTCCTTCCCTCAGTAAGAGCATTGAAGATGGGTCATGGCTGGGTCTTCCAGCATGACAACGACCCGAAACACACAGCCAGGGCAACTAAGGAGTGGCTCCGTAAGAAGCATCTCAAGGACCTGGAGTGGCCTAGCCAGTCTCCAGACCTGAACCCAATAGAAAATCTTTGGAGGGAGCTGAAAGTCCGTATTGCCCAGCAACAGCCCTGAAACCTGAAGGATCTGGAGAAGGTCTGTATGGAGGAGTGGGCCAAAATCCCTGCTACAGTGTGTGCAAACCTGGTCAAGAACTACAGGAAACGTATGATCTCTGTAATTGCAAACAAAGGTTTCTGTACCAAATATTAAGTTCTGCTTTTCTAATGTATCAAATACTTATGTCATGCAATAAAATGCAAATGAATTACTTAAAAATCATACAATGTGATTTTCTGGATTTTTGTTTTAGATTCCGTCTCTCACAGTTGAAGTGTACCTATGATAAAAATTACAGACCTCTACATGCTCTGTAAGTAGGAAAACCTGCAAAATCGGCAGTGTATCAAATCCTTGTTCTCCCCACTGTATATATAGTTTAACACAAACACACACACACCCTCTCGCTCTCTGTGTCCAGTGCGGAGGTGGCCTCGTCCAGCAGCAGGACTTTGGGGTTGCGGAGGATGGCTCTGGCAATGGCTATACGCTGCTTCTGTCCTCCTGACAACTGGGTCCCCTTGTCACCAGCTTGGGTGTCATACTTCTACTCAGTGAGATGGAGGGAAGAGGAGATGGAGGGAAAGAAAGAGGTTATCCTCGTCATCTCACACATGACATAACTCCTAGGGCTGGTTTTACGGACACAGATTAAGGCCGGGATTCAATTTACGATTGAGCTGACATGCGCAGCGTTTCCCATGAACGCGATCTCCGTGAACATCTGGGGAAAATGTATTTGAAAGGCACATTGTTGGCTGTGTAGTGCTCTGTGCCTATAATGTGCCTTGCATTGAATCCCAGCCTAAAACTAGCCCGGGACTAACACACGTAGGCCATTTAAAATCTATTTTTAGTCTGGGACTAGGCTTAATCTGTGTGTGAAACCAGCTCATAACCTCTTTCAGTCCTACAGGTGGTAAGCCCTCAGAGTGAAAGACAGTTCACCCTTACACAGGGAACAGCACTAAGATGACATTACTCCAGTAATGACCTGCAGTGTTATCTCTGGCACGGCATCTGAGAGAAGCTGATACCACTATCAGTTTGTCTGTGGTTATCTGACCATGCAGCCACTATTAGTGTATTGGTGCTTACAAAAGCAGAAGATGCTTACAGTAGTATTAGCAGTAGCGGTAGTAGAAGTAGTAGTAGAAGTAGTAGTAGTAGTAGTATTAGTGACAGTTGTAGTACAGTATTATTGGTGACAGTAGTAGCAATAGTAGTAGTGGTGACAGTAGTAGTAGTAATAGTAGTAGTAGTAGTAGTAGTAGTATTGGTGGTAGTAGTAGTGGTGACAGTAGTAGTATTAGTGTGTACCTGAGGCAGGTCGTCTATGAAGCTGTGTATGTTGGCAGCTTTAGCAGCACTCTGGATCTCCTCCATGGTAACTTTGCGTGTGTTGTCTCCGTAGGCAATGTTCTCTGCCAGACTACAGTCAAACAGCACAGGCTCCTGGGATACGATGCCCATCTGGGCCCTGAGCCAATGGATGTTCAGCTTCTTAGCATCACTGTTGTCCAACATCTGAGGAAGAAGAGGAGGAGGAAGAGTTAACATCAAAGTTGGATAATCCTCTAGTGTTTGTCATTTTATCAGTGGCCTTAGCAGGGCAATAACCTCCACATGAACACACAAATGCACTTTGAGCAGGATCATAACCCACAAGGTCTCAGTACAGGGTCTCAGTACAGTAAAGCCAGTATATTAGAGCGTTATGAGCAACAGTGTCAACATCCTGGCCTGTCAATCAGTAATTATAGAACCGTGTTTCAGTAGGAGAATATCTACACAGTCACACATGGAGACACATGAGGGCTCTATGTTTTCATGGATTTTTGCATATAAAAATTCCAGCAAATATCTCACTGTCTGACTGATGACAGTGGTCATTAAACGTACAGTACATATAGCTTTAATAATCAATGTGCGTATACACGTGTGTGAAAATGTGTGTGTGTGTGTGTGTGGGTTGGTTCTTTTATCCTTGTGGGGACCTAAAATCTCCAAAAGTCCTCATAAGGATAGTAAAACAATTTTCTCCCGTGTGTTTGTGTGTGTGTGTGTGTGTGTGTGTGTGTGTGTGTGTGTGTGTGTGTGTGTGTGTGTGTGTACTCACCACTGTGCCCTGTAGTGGGTCGTAGAACCTCTCCAGTAATTGTATGGTCGTACTCTTCCCACAGCCACTGCTGCCCACCAGGGCTAGAGTCTGGCCCTTCTGCACCTTCAGATCCAGTCCCTGCAGGACAGCAAGGTCTGGACGGGACGGGTAGTTGAACCTCACCCCCTGGAAACGCACGTTACCATCAAAGTGGTCCTGGAGGGAAGAGAGGGAGGCAGAAGAACATCCGTTCATGAAATAATCTCCTGGCATGTACTATACAATCCCTCCACAATTCTCCACTGTGATAGCCACTGGGTGTGATGTGTGTGTGTGTGTGTGTGTGTGTGTGTGTGTGTGTGTGTGTGTGTGTGTGTGTGTGTGTGTGTGTGTGTGTGTGTGTACCGGTGTTTCTCCCTCCTGTGAGCAGTTGTCTATGGCAGGTTCTCTGTTGATGAGGAACATAAGGTGAGATGCTGATATCTTGGCTTTGGCGTAGTTAGGCGTGAAGGAGTTGGCCTCTCCTACTGCCATGGCTCCGTACAGCACTGCAGAGATCACCCTTTAGAGAGAGAGACAGAGAACAGGTTACAATATATCTAACATGTATCTTAAAGGGATAGTTCATACTGCAGAGATCACCCAGAAGAGAGAGAGAGACAGAGAACAGGTTATACACTAAAAACAAATGGTTATATATAGTGCCAAATAAGTTTTTTTGGGCTTCTAAACATCACGTGACCCAATGACGTTCCAATTCATCCCAAAGGTGTTAGATGGGGTTGAGGTCAGGGCTCTGTTCAGGC
This sequence comes from Salmo trutta, assembly GCF_901001165.1. Lineage (NCBI taxonomy): Eukaryota > Metazoa > Chordata > Actinopteri > Salmoniformes > Salmonidae > Salmo > Salmo trutta. The sequence continues at coordinate 71,444,099 of NC_042959.1, read as the reverse complement.
CAGTCAAGTTTTTCCTCACTGTTCTCTACCAACCATTTCTGTATGGACCTCGCTTTGTGCATGGGGGCATTGTCATGCTGAAACAGGAAAGGGCCTTCACCAAACTGTTGCCACAAAGTTGGAAGAACAGAATCGTCTAGAATGTCATTGTATGCTATAGTGTTAAGATTTCCCTTCACTGGAACTAAGGGGCCTAACCTGAACCATGAAAAACAGCCCCAGACCATTATTCCTCCTTCACCAAACTTTACAGTTGGCACTATGCATTGGGCCAGGTAGCGTTCTCCTGGCATCCACCAAACCCGGACTGCCAGATAGTGAAGCGTGATTCATCACTCCAGAGAACGATTTTCCACTGCTCCAGAGTCCAATGGTGGCGAGCTTTACACCACTCTAGCCGACGCTTGGCATTGTGCATGGTGATCTCAGGCTTGTGTGCGGCTGCTTGGCCATGGAAACCCATTTCATGAAGCTCCCGACGAACAGTTATTGTGCTGACATTGCTTCCACAGGCAGTTTGGAACTCGGTAGTGTGTTGCAACCGAGGACAAACGATTTTGCAGTTCGACTCGACGGTTCCGTTCTGTGAGCTTGTGTGGCCTACCACTTCGCGGCAGAGCCGTTGTTGCTCCTAAACGTTTCCACTTTACAATAACAGCACTTACAGTTGACTGGGGCAGCTCTAGCAGGGCAGAAATTTGACGAACTGACTTGTTGGAAAGATGGCATCCTATGACGGTCCCATGTTGAAAGTCACTGAGCTTTTCAGTAAGGCCATTCTACTGCCAATGTTTGTCTATTGAGATTGCATGGCCATGTGCTCAATTTTATACACCTGTCAGCAAGGGGTGTGGCTAAAATAGCCAAATCCACTCATTTGAAGGGGTGTCCACATACTTTTGTATATATAATGTATCTTAAAGGGATAGTTCACACTGCAGAGATCACCCTGGAGAGAGAGAGACAGAGAGAGCAGGTTTCTCTCTGTCTAACATGTATCTTAAAAGGATAGTTCACATTGCAGAGATCACCCTGGAGAGCGAGACAGAGAGAACAGGTTTCTCTCTATCTAACATGTATCTTAAAGGGGTAGTTCACCCAAAGTTCAAAATTACATATTGGTTTCCTTACCCTGTAAGCAGTCTATGGGCTGCTTTGGTTTTGTTTACCTGGCCACTGTTTCCAAATGGTAACATTTTAGCATTCGTGGCACAAATCCAATGCAAGTCAATGTTACCGATATTATATTTACGAGCTTCATGTTCAAATCATGTCCAAATCACCACTGCTTCATGTCCCCAAGGCACGTCTCTGTACTATGGGGCACCGAGTCTTCTGCTCCGTTGCCCCTCGCCTATGGAATGCTCTCCCTGACCATCTGAGAGCCGCTACATCAACTGGAGCCTTTAAAACACATTTCTACAGACTATCTTTCTCATAGTCCTAATCTGAAAAGTATTTTAGCACCTAGCCTACTTTTGCTATTTCCTGCCTTGATTCAAATGATTTGCCCATGTAGAGCTTTGAGATAACACTGTAATGAAAAGCGATAAATAACTGCATCGAGTTACACAATCAATTTAAGATGCTATGATTTGGAAATGAAGCACGAAAAAATTTGCATTGGTTTTGCGTCACAAATGCTAAAACAGTGTATCAAGCTCGGAAACTATTGTATCAAGCTCGCTAAAGTCCAATTTAGGTTAAACTTAAATTATCTTGAAGTCATGCCAGAGAAATTTGATCTTCACATTGAAAGTGAAATAATACAACCGCATGACACTTAAAGGAGCAATATGTAGGAAATCGCTCTGCCATTTCCTGGTTGCTAAAATTCTAATAGTGTGCCTAATTTTAGTTTGTGACAAAACAAGTAGAAGAGAATCATTGTACGATCTAAACCGCTGTGAAATATATTTTCAATAACCCAAAATATGGTATTTTCAGCTGTTTGAAGCTGCTGTAAAAAAAAAAAACTAAAGTAAAAGACCCAAAAACTAAACTTAAAAAACGAATGCATGGAAATATAGAAAATAGAACAGATCTACCGCTTCTTAGACTTGCTTTCAATGAGAATGACAGATCTATAACTCACATTTCTATGTGAATTTGGTTGGGTCGCCCAAAAAGTTGCATATTGCAGCTTTAATGACAATAGTAACATCTGTTTATGACAGACGTTATGTTGCTGTTATGACAGTGTTATGACTGCCTTATGTACACCTTTTCAAATAAAATGTTATCTAAGCCTTTAGTCTTGATATCTACTCTATAACATCCATTTCTATGGGTCACATGTTAGACATGTCATGGCTATATGGCCATTGTTGCTATGGTGATGAGTCCCTAGATCAGCGTTGACCTCCAACACACTTCCCAGTAAGGTAATGATTAACCACAACCACCTTTGACCACTGTAATACTGGACATTCCTGTCAGGCCTAGATGAGCTGGGCCGGGGTGTGTTCTACTATACCTGAGCTGTACAATGTACACACACATCCTCCACTACTGTACCTGAGCTGTATTGTACAATGTATACACACATCCTCCACTACTGTACCTGAGCTGTATTGTACAATGTATACACGCATCCTCTACTACTGTACCTGAGCTGTATTGTACAATGTATACACACATCCTCCACTACTGTACAATGTATACACGCATCCTCTACTACTGTACCTGAGCTGTATTGTACAATGTATACACACATCCTCCACTACTGTTCCTGAGCTGTATTGTACAATGTATACACACATCCTCTACTACTGTACCTGAGCTGTATTGTACAATGTATACACACATCCTCTACTACTGTACCTGAGCTGTATTGTACAATGTATACACACATCCTCCACTACTGTACCTGAGCTGTATTGTACAATGTACACACACACATCCTCCACTACTGTACCTGAGCTGTATTGTACAATGTATACACACATCGGTACACTACTGTTCCACCCAGCACCCATATTAGGGAAGCAAGTGAGTCGTTCCAACATGGCCTTATAGTCACATAGGAAAAGGCTATGAGGTCAGTTGTGAACATGGACCCATGACTGAAGTAACCCAATCAAAGGTAGCTGCTGTACTCACAGGAAGACATTTTCAAAGGTCATAATGCCTTCCTCTATGAGCCAGGCTCCGAAGCGGAAGCAACCTGCATAGGCAAAGTAGATCATGGCCTGAGAGAAGGAGAATGTGATGCCATACACATGGGCCTTCTTCTGAGAGTTCCTACAGAGGAAAAGCGAGAGAGGGGGAGAGAGAGAGAGATTAAAGAGAGGGGTGATTACATAAACAAACGTAATATAGTACATTTACAAGACTGACACTGTTGACACATTAAAAACACAGCAATGACTAGGACTTTTTATCATGGAAATGATCAACTTTGTAGCACACGTACTTGTAAGGCACTATGAGGTTCTCCTGGTACAGAGACTCAAACTTCTGCTCTCTGGTGAGAGACGCTACCGTACGGATGTTCTCTATGGCCTCTGTGGCAATCTGACACACACACACACACACACACGCACACGCACACACACACGCACGCACACACGCACGCACACACACACACACACACACAGACACGCACTGGTTAGACTGGAGAGAAGAACGTGGCAAATTTTGGGAGCTATGAAGAGAGTGAATAAGACTGTGTGTGTGAGTGGTTGTGTACCTTGCCAGCCTGCTCTAGCTCTTTCTTGTCTTTGACGGCGTGACCAGAGAGCATCTTCATCTGTATGCCTCCAGCTACAGCCATGACAGGTACCACACACAGGATGAGAAGAGTCAGCTGCCAGCCGTACACAAACGAGATGATCAGACTGGTGCCCAGGTTAGCCACGTTCTGGGCCAGAGTGGCCAAACGCACTCCTGTAGCCTGGAGAGGGAGGGAGGGAGGGTTAGTGTGTGTGTGTGTGTTGTGTGTTCATGTGTGTACTTACTACCTACCCCCTGTACTTGTGCTGCGTCTGTAGCCAGTCTAGTGGTGAGAGCTCCAACACTGTTCTTGTGACTGTCATACCAGCCCAACTCCTACAGGAGGACGAAGAGAGTGACATGTTAAAATTGTCTCTGTAACCTATTTGAGCCTTTATAAACAGTCCATAAGCCCTATAACCTCTATAAGCCTATAAACACTCAATAAGCCTAAATAAACAGTCTCACCTTTATTAAACACTATATAAGCCTAAATAAACACCTTTATTAAACATAAATAAACACCTTTATTAAACACTCTATAAGCCTAAATAAACACCTTTATTAAACACTCTATAAGCCTAAATAAACACCTTTATTAAACACTCTATAGGCCTAAATAAACACATTTATTAAACACTCTATAAGCCTAAATAAACTGTCTTGCCTTTATTAAACACTCTATAAGCCTAAATAAACACCTTTATTAAACACTCTATAAGCCTAAATAAACACCTTTATTAAACACTCTATAAGCCTAAATAAACACCTTTATTAAACACTCTATCAGCCTAAATAAACACATTTATTAAACACTCTATCAGCCTAAATAAACACATTTATTAAACACTCTATAAGCCTAAATAAACTGTCTCACCTTTATTAAACACTATATAAGCCTAAATAAACACCTTTATTAAACACTCTATAAGCCTAAATAAACACCTTTATTAAACACTCTATAAGCCTAAATAAACACCTTTATTAAACACTCTATAGGCCTAAATAAACACATTTATTAAACACTCTATAAGCCTAAATAAACTGTCTAACCTTTATTAAACACCCTATAAGCCTAAATAAACTGTCTTGACTTTATTAAACACCCTATAAGCCTAAATAAACACATTTATTAAACACTCTATAAGCCTAAATAAACTGTCTTGCCTTTATTAAACACCCTATAGGCCTAAATAAACACATTTATTAAACACTCTATAAGCCTAAATAAACACCTTTATTAAACACTCTATCAGCCTAAATAAACACCTTTATTAAACACTCTATCAGCCTAAATAAACACATTTATTAAACACTCTATCAGCCTAAATAAACACCTTTATTAAACACTTTATAAGCCTAAATAAACACCTTTATTAAACACTCTATAAGCCTAAATAAACACATTTATTAAACACCCTATAAGCCTAAATAAACTGTCTTGCCTGTCTCATCATGGCTTTAAAGGCCATCAGTCTCAGCTTCATGGTCAGAATCTCACCGGCCTTCCCAAAACAGAATCCCTGGAGAGAAGAATCAAATCAAATCAAATTGATTTGTCACATACACATGGTTAGCAGATGTTAATGCAAGTGTAGTGAAATGCTTGTGCTTCTAGTTCCGACCATGCAGTAATATCTAACAGTAATATAACCTAACAATTCACAACAACTACAACAAGCACGTATCACAGTCATAGTAAGTAAAACTTTAAGATGCTGTCGATCAATAGAAATACATTAGGGACCACTGACCTGCTGTAGGATAGATACAAACCGAAGCCCCTCCCACATTCTGTCACTCATTCATCATATTATTTAGCATTAGGTGAGGTGTGTGCGTACCTGTAGGAACATGGTTATGAAGGAGACGACTCCAATGAAGGCGAACATGATAGAGTAGAACGAGGAGCGTTGTCTAACTAGTTCCTGGTCTTGCTCTGCAAACACCTGAAACATGACAACAACACAAACCTGATCATCTGAGGTGATGCTATTTGATGGAATATGACTAATTCAACTTACAGTAATGACGTGGGAGAAGATGAATAAACTGAAATAAATGAGTAAACGTAGAATGATGAGATCTGGTATTAACTGATATTTAACATACAGCGATGATTTTAGAGAAGATGACAGCGAATAGAGGCTGCATGCCCCCGTTGATAGTGGCACAGATCACACCAACCACCATATAGGGCCACTCAGGAAGGTTCAGCTTCAACACCTTCAGAAACGACACAGGAGGAATCTCCTCATCCTGGGGAGACAGAGAAGACAGAGAGAGAGAGGAAGGAGAGAGAAAGAGAGAGAGAAAGGAAGGAGAGATAAGTGAGAGGGAAGACAGAGAGAGAAAGAGAGAAGACAGAGAGTGAGAGGAATGAGAGAGAAAGAGAGAGAGAAGATAGAGAAAGAAAGGAAGGAGAGAGAGGAGACAGAGAGAGAAAGGAAGGAGAGAGAAGAGAGAGAGAAAGAGAGAGAGGGAGAGAGAAAGAGAGAGAGAAAGGAAGGAGAGAGAGGAGAGAGAAAGAGAGAGAGAAAGAGAGAGAGAAAGGAAGGAGAGAGAAGAGAGAGAGAAAATGAGAGAGAAGACAGAGAGAGAAGACAGAGAGAGAAAGGAAGGAGAGAGAGGAGAGAGAAAGAGAGAGAGAAAGAGAGAGAGGAAGGAAGGAGAGAGAGAAGAGAGAGAGAAAGAGAGAGAAAAGGAGAGAGAGAAGACAGAGAGAGAAAGAGAGAGAGAAAGGAAGGAAGGAGAGAGAGAAGAGAGAGAGAAAGAGAGAGAAAAGGAGAGAGAGAAGACAGAGAGAGAAAGAGAGAGAGAAAGGAAGGAAGGAGAGAGAGAAAGAGAGAGAGATCATCAGAAACATTCTGAATGGTACACCAATTATGACCCACAGTGTGTCCACTACTGATCCTGGATTGAAATGGGAATATCCATTCTAGCTAGTACCTCTAGCTCCATAGCCTTACCTCTTCTTCCACCTCAGTCTTGTCCTTGTCTCCTTTCTCTGAGCTGATGAAGGACGATCCCTTGGTAGATTTCCTCCTGATGAGGGTGGTCTCTAAGAACGGCGTCACTGACGGACTCTTCCCCTCCAGAACCTGCTCCTCCACAGCCTCCTTGCCCTCCTCAGGACTCTTAAATGTCTGGAAGAACACAACAGAATAGAATATAGAGTAAAATGTGTGTATTTGTTTGTTATGTGGCGTGTGTGTGACACTGTTTTGATAACGCTGTTACCTAAATGGTGACGTAGATGCAAGATGTTTGAAGAGGGTGTGAGGAGGGTGTGTGTGTATGTTACCTGCATGGTGACCAGTGTGTGGTAGACACCTTTTTTTCCCATCAGTTGGCTGTGTGTTCCCAGCTCTACGATCTCTCCCTTCTGGAAGCCTGCGATGACATCAGCATTACGGATAGTAGACAGACGATGGGCCACCACGATGGTAGTACGACCCTGTCTCACCTGGAGGGGGTGGGAGGGTGGGAGGGAGGGAGGGAGTGGGGAGGAGGGGGGCATAGCAATGTTTAGTAGATGTTGATAAACTGGTGCAAAGGGTGTGTGTGTGTGTGTGTGTCCTCTACCTTGTCCAAAGCAGCCTGTACGATGGTCTCACTCTCGGCGTCGAGGGCTGAGGTAGCCTCATCCAACAAGAGGATCTTGGGGTTGCGTACGAGAGCGCGTGCGATAGCGATCCTCTGTTTCTGTCCTCCACTCATCTGGGTTCCTCTGTCTCCAACTAGAGTCTCAAACTTCTGCTCAACAGAAACAATATTATCAATATACTGTAATCAATCATTATCTAGCATTAGTTATAGTACTACCACTACCACACACACACACACACACACACACAGACAGACAAACAGACACACACACACAGAGACACACACACCACACTCACAGGCAGGCAGGCAGGCAGGCAGGCAGACAGACAGACAGACAGACAGACAGACAGACAGACAGACAGACAGACACCACACTCACAGACAGACACCACACACACAGACACAGTAACGTACATCAGGTAGTGTCATGATGAAGTCGTAGGCGTTGGCCTCCCTAGCAGCCTGTTCTATCTCCTGATGTGTGACGTCAGGTCGACCGTAGCGGATGTTCTCAGCGATGGTGGTAGCAAACAGAATGGGCTCCTGACTGACAACGCCAATCATCTCTCTCAGGAAGCGCACATTCAGGGAGCGCACGTCATGACCATCTACACACACCTACAGAACACAGAGGGCATAGTTACAGAACAGATACTGTGCGCGCGTGTGTGTGTGTGTGTGTGTGTGTGTGTGTGTGTGTGTGTGTGTGTGTGTGTGTTTTCTATGATACTCACTGATCCCTCTTGTGGATCATAGAACCGCTGCAGCAGCTGAACGGCGGTGCTTTTCCCACAGCCACTACTGCCTACCAGTGCTATGGTCTGGCCACTACGCACGCTCAGAGACATTCCATTCAACACCTACAAAGAGACACACACAGAAACACACTGTTTAACATCTACAAACATCTACTGGACATCAACACACGCGCACACGTAAAGAAGGCAGCACATACTTTGACGTCGGGTCGTGAGGGGTAGGTGAAATGGATGTTGTTAAACTCTATGTTTCCTTTGATGACATCAGGCTTGTGGCCGTGGTCTGAGTAGCTGTTGATGTGGGGTTTCTGAACAGACAAACATCAACAGCAGTGAGACTTAGAACATAAACATATACTTGGGAACATTCAACTAATTACTGTACACATAAATGATACCATAAAATACTACAGGCGTAGTATATTGCCGGTAAATATTTTTCAACCAATATGGTGCATGAGAAGAGTATCCTGGTTTATACAGCAGCATAAACACACACAGACACAGAGGCCTGGTTTATACAGCAGCATAAACATCCCCTTCTGAAGACTCCCTGTATTCCTGACTGCTCAGTGGGGAAAGATGTGTGTTATTCTACTGTGTGTTAAGCGCTCTACAGAGTCCAAAAAGTTTCCCCATTCACACCATAGACATTATATAAGTAGACAGCAATTCCAGCTGGAATTCAAGGCCCCACTCAGAGCAGCCTGCAGCTACAATGGTGGGCCAAATCAGAAAGGATTGATTCTGGTGGGAGTGTGGTGATTGGTGATTGGGGACTGTGCTTTAGCCTCCTGCTCTCTACGCCCCTCTCTTTTAGTCCCCTCCCTCCACCCTCCTTCTTTCCATCAGACCTCCCTCTCTCTATGAGTCCCCCAACTCTCTCTCCCCTCTCTCTATGAGTCCCCCGCCTCTCTCTCCCCTCTCTCTATGAGTCCCCCACCTCTCTCTCCCCTCTCTCTATGAGTCCCCCGCCTCTCTCTCCCCTCTCTCTATGAGTCCCCCGCCTCTCTCTCCCCTCCCGCTATGAGTCCCCCACCTCTCTCTCCCCTCTCTCTATGAGTCGCCCGTCTCTCTCTCCCCTCTCTCTATGAGTCCCCCACCTCTCTCTCCCCTCCCGCTATGAGTCCCCCGTCTCTCTCTCCCCCCTCTCTCTATGAGTCCCCCGTCTCTCTCTCTCCCCTCCCGCTATGAGTCCCCCACCTCTCTCCCCTCCCGCTATGAGTCCCCCACCTCTCTCCCCTCCCGCGATGAGTCCCCCGCCTCTCTCTCCCCTCTCTCTGTGAGTCCCCCGCCTCTCTCTCCCCTCTCTCTGTGAGTCCCCCGCCTCTCTCTCCCCTCTCTCTGTGAGTCCCCCGCCTCTCTCTCCCCTCTCTGTGAGTCCCCCGCCTCTCTCTCCCCTCTCTCTGTGAGTCCCCCGCCTCTCTCTCCCCTCTCTCTATGAGTCCCCCACCTCTCTCTCTCCCCTCTCTCTATGAGTCACCCGCCTCTCTCTCCCCTCTCTCTGTGAGTCCCCCGCCTCTCTCTCCCCTCTCTCTGTGAGTCCCCCGCCTCGCTCTCCCCTCTCTCTGTGAGTCCCCCGCCTCTCTCTCCCCTCCCGCGGTGAGTCCCCTGCCTCTCTCTCCCCTCTCTCTGTGAGTCCCCCGCCTCTCTCTCCCCTCTCTCTGTGAGTCCCCCGCCTCTCTCTCCCCTCTCTCTGAGTCCCTCGCCTCTCTCTCCCCTCTCTGTGAGTCCCCCGCCTCTCTCTCCCCTCTCTGTGAGTCCCCAGCCTCTCTCTCCCCTCTCTCTGTGAGCCCCCCGCCTCTCTCTCCCCTCTCAGAGGGACAATAGGAGGAAGAGTGTTAGCCAGAGGGCAGGTTTATCTACGTGTTAGTTTAGCCCTGTTAATTTACACTAGTTTTCGTGTTACAGAGCATGAACAGTACGTGTGTGTGCCTGTCTGTTACAGTGTGTGTTTTAGTGTGTTTGTGTTTTAGTGTGTGTGTGTGTTTTAGTGTGTGTGTGTGTGTGTGTCTGTACCAGGGAGTGTGTGTGTGTCTGTGTCTCTCTCTCTCTCTTTCAGATCTTACAATATGTAAGTTCCCCTGGGTACCTCACCCTTCCACAGTTTCCCCTTGTTTTTGTCTTTGGTGTGTGTGTGTGTGTGTGTGTGTGTGTGTGTGTGTGTGTGTGTGTGTGTGTGTGTGTGTGTGTGTGTGATTGGGGGGAGAGTTTAAAGAATGTAACTTTGATTTCTCTTGATAGTAAAAAGTTAGTTTTACAACAACATTTTGATGGTCAGGGTATTCATATTCAACCACGTTCCTCAGTGTGTAAATACTGTATATAAGCATGATAAGAGCAGCTCTGACTGTCTGACTGTGCATTGTAAACTCAAGTCATCGTGAAACATTAACAATCGTGAACCATTCACAAATGCACAGTGAACTAAGAACAGTCCATTCTGCTATAACCACAGTGATGCTTAGCTGCGTGTTAACCCTGATCAGCCCAGAGTGTGTGTGTGTGGTGTGTGTGTGTGTGTGTGTGTGTGTGTGTGTGTGTGTGTGTGTGTGTGTGTGTGTGGTGTGTGTGTGTGTGTGTGTGTGAGGAGAGGGTGTGTGTCTCACGTTGTCGATGATGTTGTAGACTTTGTGTGCCGCTCCCCGGGCACTGGCAAAGGCCTGGACATTAGGAGAAGTCTGTCCCATGGCAAAAGCCCCGATCAACACTGTGAAGAACACCTACAGGACACAAATAAACATCAGTGTGTGTGTGTGTGTGTGTGTGTGTGTAACTATAGTAAACAAACACACATTTGACCAACTCAGGACATTCTGTTGGTCCCTACAAATGTTATTTCTAGTGGGGTTTAGGGTTAAGGTTAGAATTAGTGTTAAGGTGTAACGCCCTGGCCATAGAGAGGGGTTTTTTGTTCTTTATTTTGGTTAGGCCAGGGTGTTACATTGGGTGGGCGTTCTATGTTCCTTTTTCTATGTTTTTGTATTTCTTTGTTTTGGGCCGAGTAGGGTTCCTAATCAGAGGCAGCTGTCTATCGTTGTTTCTGATTAGGAATCATACTTAGGCAGCCTGTTTTCCTTTGGGGTTTTGTGGGTAGTTGTTTCTGTTGTGTGGTTTGCACTGACAGAAATGTTGGCTTTCGTTTTCCCTGTTTGTTTTTTGAAGTGTATCATTAAAAATCAAGATTAACACTAACTCCGCTGCACCTTGGTCCCCTCTTCCAGACGATCGTTACATAAGGTTAGAATTAGGTTTAGGGTTTGGAGCTAGGATTAATTCTAGGGTTAGGAGCTAGGGTTAATTCTAGGGTTAGGAGCTAGGGTTAATTCTAGGGTTAGGAGCTAGAGATAATTCTTGGTTTAGGAGCTAGGATTAATTCTAGGGTTAATTCTAGGTTTAGGAGCTAGGGTTAATTCTAGGGTTAGGAGCTAGGGTTAATTCTAGGGTTAGGAGCTAGGGTTAATTCTAGGGTTAGGAGCTAGGGTTAATTCTCGGGTTAGGAGCTAGGGTTCATTCTAGGTTTAGGAGCTAGGGTTAGGGTTAGAGTTAATGTTAGGTTTTGGGGTTAAGGTTAGGGCTAGGGTTAGAGTTAATGTTAGGTTTTGGGGTTAAGGTTAGGGCTAGGGTTAGGGTTAGAGTTAATATTAGGTTTTGGGGTTAAGGTTAGGGCTAGGGTTAGGGTTAGAGTTAATGTTAGGTTTTGGGGTTAAGGTTAGGGCTAGGGTTAGGGGTTAGGGTTAGAGTTAATGTTAGGTTTTGGGGTTAAGGTTAGGGCTAGGGTTAGAGTTAATGTTAGGTTTTGGGGTTAAGGTTAGGGCTAGGGTTAGGGTTAGAGTTAATATTAGGTTTTGGGGTTAAGGTTAGGGCTAGGGTTAGGGTTAGAGTTAATGTTAGGGCTAGGGTTAGGGGTTAGGGTTAGAGTTAATGTTAGGTTTTGGGGTTAAGGTTAGGGATGGGTTAGGGGTTAGGGTTAGAGTTAATGTTAGGTTTTGGGGTTAAGGTTAGGGCTAGGGTTAGGGGTTAGAGTTAATGTTAGGTTTTGGGGTTAAGGTTAGGGCTAGGGTTAGGGGTTAGGGTTAGAGTTAATGTTAGGTTTTGGGGTTAAGGTTAGGGCTAGGGGTTAGGGTTAGAGTTAATGTTAGGTTTTGGGGTTAAGGTTAGGGCTAGGGGTTAGGGTTAGGGTTAGAGTTAATGTTAGGTTTTGGGGTTAAGGTTAGGGCTAGGGTTAGGGGTTAGGGTTAGAGTTAATGTTAGGTTTTGGGGTTAAGGTTAGGGCTAGGGTTAGGGTTAGGGCTAGGGTTAGGGGTTCGGGAAAATAAGATTTTGAATGAGACTGAATTGTGTATCCCCACTAGGTTAGTTATACAAGACTGTGTGTGTGTGTGTGTGTGTGTGTGTGTGTGTGTGTGTGTGTGTGTGTGTGTGTGTGTGTGTGTGTGTGTGTGTGTGTGTGTGTGTGTGTGTGTGTGTGTGTGAGTACTCACGGTGAGGACAGTTCCAATGGTGTATTCTCCAGATAGGATGAGTGTGCTGCCGTACCAGAAGGACAGAGCGTAGGACAAGTAGATCATCAGGAAGGTGAAGCCCATGGCGATGTTAGCAGAGATGGCTTTACGGATCCCCATGTTCTTAGCATCCTCCAGGTTTTTCTGGTACCTGTGGTACAAAACAACACACACACACACACACACACAGAAACGCACACGCACAAGAATTGAAAGAGAGCGAAAAACACAGAGAGACAGAGGGAATGAGAGGGAAATACAGAGTGAGACAGAGGGAATGAGAGAGAGAGAGAGAGAGAGAGATGGTATACATATACAAACACACCACACTAATCCAATTATCCTCCTCACTGATGGTTTTACACAGAGTGGTGTGGACTGGTCTATCCACTTATAGAACAATAACAACTACTGACTCTGCTCAGGCTAATGGTCTTCACAGCAGCAACAAGTCCTTTAGGAACATTATCCTGGTGACCCGTCTGTTGCCTTAGTTACCGCTCCTTTAACGTTAGCAAAAAGCCTCCATTCTACCCCCCCTCTCTCTCTCACACACACCTGGTTATCTCCTTCTGTTGTCCACCGAAGGCGAAGACTGTTCTGACAGAAGAGATCACCTCCTCAGCCACGGCTCCAGCTTTAGCATAAGCACTCTGCTCCAGGGATGTGAAGGACGTCAGTACCTAGAGACACACAACGGAGAAAGACAGTCAAGAGAGGTGTGTGTGTGTGTGTGTGTGTGTGTGTGTGTGTGTGTGTGTGTGTGTGTGTGTGTGTGTGTGTGTGTGTGTGTGTGTGTGTGTGTGTGTGTGTGTGTGTGAAGCCCACCTTGCTGAATATAAAAGCTGAGAAGCCCAGCACAGGGCTGACAGCCAGGATGACCAGGGTGAGCTTCCATCCTTTGCTGAAGCCGATGATGAAGGAAGCGATGAAGGTGGTGAAGGACTGGATCAACATGCCCACCTTGTCACCTATCCCCTCATTGATCTTATAGATGTCACTGTGGAGGGGAGGAAATACAGAATATAACATATACACATACACACATACACACACACACACAACTAATACACACACGCAAACACACACATACACTCATACACACATACACACACACACTCACACACACATACACTCACATACACACTCACATTCACATACACACACATACATTCACATACAGACACACATACACACACATACACTCACATACACACACACACTCACACACACTCACATACACACACAAATACATGCAAGCACACGTACATACACACACACACACACACACACAGACATAAACACGCACACAAACATACACACATGCATGTGCACACACACGCATGCGCACACTCCCCATATTTGATTGGCCAGGCCTGTTTAAACCCTGAAGCTACATCCAGATGGTATCAATGTAAAAACACCTTCCCCTATAAACACCAATCCATTCCTATAGGAGCTCCTCACTCTGTTAGGCGTGTGTTCAGTTCTCCCGTCTCGTTGACGTCAAACCAGCCGATCTCCTGCTGCATGATGCAGTGGAAGAAGAGCTTCCTGAGGCGTTTGACCTGCCTGCCTGCCGCCAGGGTCCAGAAGGCCACCTGCATGTAGGCTGCTACCAACACCACTGCACCCATTATAGAGTAGTAGATAGCATGGCTGGAATACAGACATACAGCTGGTCAACACACATCCAGACAGACAAAACCTTAATGATGGTTTGTAGATAATTGGGGCACAGAGGTACATTTTAGGGAATAATGACTTTGTAAACATGACGGTGACACAGGGCATTACGTGACTGTATGTGTGTTTACATTACACAGGTGAATCTATACGTATAAATCTATACAAAAGGCAGAGAGGTAAAGGTGATCTCTTGAATATGCCATTTGACATTACAATTTATTTTATAGGGAAGTAGCTCCTTATCTGGGACCAGATCTTTAAATTCTGAGGCTCTGTATCCGTTCACATATCTGACATATGTCAAATCGGTGTGTTTCAACGTTCTGTGGTTCAAAATAAAAGAAGGTCCTACACAATCCTACCCTATGACCTCATTAATGTCACGCCTGCTCCCGCTCTCCCTGTCTGGCGCTCATTATGCGCAGCAGTGCTCATTGGACTCACCTGGACTCCTTCCCTTTGTTGATTGCCCTGTCTATAACTGTCTGCTTCCCCGTGTGTTCCCTGTGTCTGCATTAATGTCGTTGTGTGTTCCTGTCCAGACGCTGTCCTGTTCCATGTTCGTGGTTAATTAAATGTTCACTCCCTGTACCTGCTTCTCGTCCCAGGCGTCGATCCTTACAATTAATATAATTAAAATTAAAATACAAAGTGATTTTCAAAACCTGCAACGAGTTTCAAGCCCGGGGGGAGTGCAATTGTCCTGCTACCCGCGTCACCGCTTCATCTCATTGTGTTTACTTTTAATGACAGAATTTTTTAAGATCTTTTATCTTATCTTTTTAACCACAGGACATAGAAACAGTTTTCACATACAGTGCCTTCGGAAAGTATTTAGGCCCTTGACTTTTTCCACATTTTGTTACTTTACAGCCTTATTCTAAAATGGGTTAAAAAAGAACATTCCTCAGAAATCTACACACAATACCCCATAATGACTAAGCTAAAACAGTTTTTTTGAAATTATTGCAAATGTATAAAAAACTTTTTTTTTTTAAATTACCTTATTTACATAAGTATTCAGATCCTTTGCTATGATACTCGAAATTGAGCTCAGGTGCATCCTGTTTCCATTGATCATCCTTGATGTTTCTACAACTTGATTGGAGTCCACCTGTGGTAAATTCAATTGATTGGACATGATTTGGAAAGGCACACACCAGTCTATATAAGGTCCCACAGTTGACAGTGCATGTCAGAGGAAAAACCAAGCCACGAGGTCGAAGGAATTGTCCGTAGAGCTCCGAGACAGGATTTTGTTGAGGCACAGATCTGGGGAAGGGTACCAAAATATTTCTGCAGCATTGAAGGTCCTCAAGAAGATGGTGGCCTCGATCGTTCTTAAATGGAAGAAGTTTGGAACCACCAAGACTCTTCCTAGAGCTGGACGCCCAGCCAACCTGAGCAATCGGGGGAGAAGGGCCTTGGTCAGGGAGGTGGTCACTCTGACAGAGCTCTAGAGTTCCTCTGTGGAGATTGGAGAACCTTCCAGAAGGACAACCATCTCTGCAGCACTCCACCAATCAGGCCTTTATGGTAGAGTGGCCAGACGGAAGCCACTCCTCAGTAAAAGGCACGACAGCCCACTTGCAGTTTGCCAAAAGGCACCTAAAGACTCTCAGACCATAAGAAACAAGATTCTCTGGTCTGCATCCCTGCCTGGTATGGCAACTGCTCGGCCTCTGACCGCAAGGCCCTGTAGAGGGTAGTGAGCACCGCCCAGTACATCACCGGGGCCAAGCTTCCTACCATCCAGGACCTCTTTTTAAAAGTTGCTGCAGGGGGTGCAGAGCTGTTGGCCAGGGTAGGGGTAGCCAGGTGGAAAGCATGGCCAGCCTTAGAAAATGCTTATTGAAATGATCAATTATCGTAGATTTATCGGTGGTGACAGGGTTTCCTAGCCTCAGTGCAGTGGGCAGCTGGGAGGAGGTGCTCTTATTCTCCATGGACTTTACAGTGTCCCAAAACTTTTTGAAATTAGTGCTACAGGATGCAAATTTCTGTTAGAAAAAGCTAGCCTTAGCTTTCGTAAGTCCCAGTCTACACCAGGCGGTGTCAGAGGAAGGCCCTAAAAATTGTCAAAGACTCCAGCCACCCTAGTCATAGACTGTTCTCTCTGCTACTGCACGGCAAGCGGTACTGGAGCACCAAGTCTAGCTCCAAGAGGCTTCTAAACAGCTTCTACCACCAAGCCATAAGACTATAAGACTCCTGAACAGCTAATCAGATGGCAACCCAAACTATTTGCATTACCCCCTCCCCTCACTCTACGCTGCTGCTACTCTCTGTTATTATCTATGCATAGTCACTTTAATAACTCTACCTACATGTACATATTCAGCGTATGTGACAAATTAAATTTGATTTGATGTAACCAAGATTGAACTCTTTGGCCTGAATCCCAAGCGTCACGTCTGGAGGAAACCTGGCTCCATCTCTACGGTGAAGCATGGTGGTGGCAGCATCATGCTGTGGGGTTGTTTTTCAGCAGCAGGGACTGGGAGACTAGTCAGGATTGAAGCAAAGATGACAGAGCAAATTACAGAGAGATCCTTGATGAAAACCTGCTCCAGAGCGCTCAGGACCTCAGACTGGGGTGAACGTTCACCTTCCAACAGGACAACGACCCTAAGCACACAGCCAAGCCCGGACTTGAACCCGATCAAACGTCTCTGGAGAGACCTGAAAATAGCTGTGCAGCAACGCTCCCCATCCAACCTGACAGAGCTTTAGAGGATCTGCAGAGAAGAATGGGAGAAACTCCCCAAGCTTGTAACGTCATACCCAAGAAGACTTGAAGCTGTAATCATTTTCAAAGGGGCTTCAACAAAGTACTGAGTAAACGGTCTGAATACTTATGTGAATGTGATATTTCAGTAGAATTTTTTTTATAAATTAGCAAACATTTCTAAAAACCAGTTTTTTCTTTGTCATTATTGTGTGTAGACTGACGAGGGGAAAAAAACAATTTAATATATTTTAGAATAAGCCTGTAACGTAACAAAATGTGGAAAAAGTCAAGGGGTCTGAATACTTTCCGCATGGAGACACTGGTATGGTGCTGGAGATAATGAATAGGAGGTTGAAAGTGGTGGAATTGCCCTTTAACTATGCAGTTCACCCTGTCTAGGTTATGAAAATAGATTAAGTCCAAGTTCCCGTGAGATGATGTGAGAATTTGCGGACTCACGGATACGGAGCCTCTGAAATAAATCCGGTCAAAGATCAGGAACTACTCCCTTCTTGGTTAACTGAAATATCATTGAGTCTTAGCCTCACCCAGTCATCTCCTCTCCCAGAGTGGTGTTGGAAACAGGGAATGTGATGTCTAGAGCAGGAAAAGATGTGACAGTTAGACAGTTAAAGGGCAATTCCAACACTTTTCAACCTCATGTTCATTATCTCCAACACCAAACCAGTGTCTATATGTGAAAACAGCCTGTTTCTATGATCTGTGGTTAAAAAGACAAGAAGAAAGGTCCTAACAAAAATTGTTATCTGTGACAAAAAAACTGTGATTTTCAAAACCTGCAATGAGTTTCTAGCCAGAGGGTATTTTCTTGCTCCCTGCATCACCTCAAATCTCATATTGTTTGAAAATCACAGTTTTTTTTTTTGTTTTAGCTTTTTATGATGTAATCAGCTATAACTATTTAACTTTATATTTTTTCCTAAAAAAATGTAGAAATGCGTTGTTTTCACATGTAGGCACTGGTATTGCGTTGGAGATGAAAATGAGGTTGAAAAGTGGTGGTGTTGTCCTTTAAGAGTGTATGAGTGTGTGTGTGTGTGTGTGTGTGTGTGTGTGTGTGTGTGTGTGTGTGTGTGTGTGTGTGTGTGGGTGTGTGTGTGTGTGTGTGTATATTTGCGTGCATGCTTATGTGTGTGTGTGTGTGTGGGTGGGTGGGTGGGTGGGTGGGTGGGTGGGTGCGTGGGTGTGTGTGTGTGTGTGTGTGTGTGTGTGTGTGTAGCGACTGACTCACTGGTGAAGTTATTCTGTGTCTGTATGGAGTCTCCTATGAAGCTGTCAGTCATGTCCCCAAAGACGATACACATGAGAGGGAGGACCGTTCCATTAACCATAGCCATGATGGTCCCCAGCACAATCATCAACCTGTCCCAACCATCAGCAAACCTGAACTATAGAGGCATGGGGGAAGAGGAGCGAGAGTGAGGGGCAGGGTGGGGATATGAGGAAAGTGAGAGATTGGGAAGGAGAGAGAGAAAGGGAGTGAGAATGGGCAGGGGAGAGGGAAGGGGAGAAAGAATTAAAGAGGGGAAGGAAAGTGGAGAGGAAAAGGGACAGAGATGGACAGATGAGCAGAGAGAAAGAGAACATATGAAGGTAATGAATACTCTGAGTAATTTTGTATGTAGAACTCCAGTATGTTTCTCCAGTGGTAGAGGCTCCTAACCAGAGGAAATGTAACCTTCTGCTATTCTACTGGTCCAGCAGGGGACCAGAGGAAATTTAACCTTCTGATATTCTACTGGGCCAGCAGGGGACCAGAGGAAATTCAATCTTCAGCTATTCTGCTGGCCCAGCAGAGGACCAGAGGAAATTCAAACTTCAGCTATTCTACTGGCCCAGCAGAGGACCAGAGGAAATGCAACCTTCAGCTATTCTACTGGCCCAGCAGGGGACCAGAGGAAATTCAACCTTCAGCTATTCTACTGGCCCAGCAGAGGACCAGAGGAAATGTAACCTTCAGCTGTTCTACTGGCCCAGCAGGGGACCAGAGGAAATTCAAACTTCAGCTATTCTACTGGTCCAGCAGGGGACCAGAGGAAATGCAACCTTCAGCTGTTCTACTGGCCCAGCAGGGGACCAGAGGAAATTCAACCTTCAGCTATTCTACTGGCCCAGCAGGGGACCAGAGGAAACAGACCACTCCCCAACCCCGCCTATTTCCACATGATTACAGCATGCAAGTATGTTGCACGCACACGTTCACATGCAGGCACACAGTCACATGCACACACCTTCGCGCAACCACCCACCCATACACACAAACGCACGCACGCACGCACACACACACACACACAAATAATACCTCAGAACCCTGATAATAACTAGTTTCCAGTGTGTAAAGCTGGAGGAGTATGTGACAGTTTGTCAGGGCTACTCACCAGAGCTATGGCACCAATCATCGGCATCTTTGGCTCTTTCTCCTTTTCTCCCTTTTTCTCTTCATCTTTATCCTCTCTAGAAGAGACAGAATATCTACAACATCATTTTATAAATACATTTTATATAATAATCTTTCAACTTTAAAAACGGTAGATAAAGTTATTAAGTTATTGAGTTAGTTAACTCAGGAACTAGACCGTAATCCCAATGAAGGAATAATAACACAAGTCGATATTATAATGACTATAGAAACAATTGTTGGCAAAATACAAACACCCAAAGACAACATTCTCAGCATAGCACCTAAATATTTACCCAATGCCTCCGTTTTGCTCAATCTTGACTTTGGCCAAGGCTATCTCGTCCTTCTTGCTCATGTCTGGGTCTTATGGCATGTAGGAAACATACAGACAGGTACAACCGTACAGGTTAGATCGCAAAGACGTATAACGGTAAGATATTTAAGCGTCCTCAAGAGTCTGGGGAAAGACAAACTTTGACACCTGCAATAAAGTATTTACGGGGCTAACCCACAGGCTAAACTCATCATGGGCGTGCGTGTGAATTCATTGTTTAAACGATAACGAACTGGTTGCATGATACTGACTCCGGTTCATAACATCTTGACCACAGAACTAGAATGAGATGATATTTCTATGGGCTGGACTGGGTAGTGAATTAACACCCTCAATATGCCCCAGAAGTCTACTTCATATTTATTAAGCCTACTTTTGAAATAGTTTTGTGGTATAGGCTATAGTCTAGACTTGTCTTGTAGGCTATTAGAAAAAGCAGTTGACATTACAAAGTGTAACGGTCGAGCACATTAGAAATACATAATGGTTGTTAGATAAACTCACCGCTTCTTTCCCGCCACCCCGCACAGGACCTCTCTCTTCCCTCGTTTCTATTTTTGACAATAGTTGGTCCACTATCGGTGCTTACCCCCCCAGCTCCGGTGCTGTCCTCTCTTTATCTACCTCTGTTTCGTTCTCACAATAGAGAAACGAGGCAGCAGCTCCTCTCTTATATCATAGTTACACCGCGGTGACATCATTCACTGCCGCGTGCCGCCCTGCTCAAATCACACCTTCTGATGTCCATCAAACGTCTGTCTGTCCTTGACTTCGACGTCAGGAGCTGCTTTAAGGGAGGCGACAATGACCTATAGGGTTATGGCTGAGTGTGTGTCTGTGTAACTTACATTAGATACCGAACATGGCCATCTCATGTTGTCGCTATTTGAGAGACAACCACCGCTACTCTACAAAAGTGATGTTATTTTTCTCTCACAACATCGTGAACCAGCAGGGGGCATCCATATAGCCATATAGCATCCATATGTCCAATCTCTTATAAAGAATGGAGAGCCTACCAGTTCAGCAAAATGAACATCTTATTGACTGTCTCATCTATTGACGTGCCTAGAACACAGAGTGAACAATGACTATAAATGATCTAGGACTAGCCTATAGTAAAACTCCCGAGTGCGCAGTGGTCAAAGGCACTGCATATCAGTGCAAGAGGCGTCACCACAGTCCCTGGTTCGATTCCAGACTGTATCACATCCGACCGTGATTGAGAGTCCTATAGGGCAGTACACAATTGGCCCAGCATTGTCTGGGTTTGGCCAGTGTAGGCAGGCATTGTAAATAAGAATATGTTCTTAAATGACATGCCTAGTTAAATAAAAAAAATGTTTGAGTTACCATCACACTCCAATGCCCCTTACTTGTAATTGTTCAGCTTTAGGCCAAAACAGTTTCTGTTATTAATTACTTTGAGAACACACACTGTAAAAAAAAAAAGAAACCCCACAAATCTATTGTTTCAACTAATTAAGTAACTGGTTCCACATACTATTTTTTTGTTTACTCAACTTTTGGGGCTAAGTGTTACCTGAACAACAACAAAGAATTGTTGGCCCAAACTTAGCTCCAACTTGAGAAAACGTTGGCAAAAATTCAGTCAATTAAAAATTATGTGTTTGCTCAACTTGTTCATTCAACTATAAATGAACATTGATGATGTTCTTTTCCTCCAGTCTGAGTTAGTGCTTTGTCTTGTTCACTCTGTTCTAATGACTTCTGTCAGCTTGTGTAGAATTGTAAAGGGATAAAGACTCCCACACTGCCATTTACCTCTCTACATTTGTTAATCATTGTCAGATTCAGGGATTGGCACAGGGTTCACATACCCACAGACAGACAGTATGGTGGCCAGTGAGTTGCTCTTATTGATAAAACCATTAACTTCCCCTCAGACTCTCTGGCCTTTCTTGGCCATTGATCAAGCTGGAATGACTGGACATCGGACAAAATATTCAACCACTGAAGGACAATGGAATAAAAATGTTTTTTATATCTCAATGACAAGCTAAACCAGAAAACATTTCTCTACTGAGCTTCCAATCTTCATTGTCCTCCAAGACTGTCTGAATATAATTTATGATTGGACTGGTAGATAATGTCAGTACACAGTGAAGAGACAGTAGACATCTTCCGTCGTGTTGGGCTGACTAAAAGGGCTAAAAGGGACAGGTGTGTGATATTGTCCCTGAGTACGTGCATGTCAAAGACCAATTCAGATAACACATTACTGTTATACAACATTCAATAAAACACACACCAGTGTGTGGGCCAAAGGTACAGTTAGTCAGGAGCTTCTCTACACAAACACACACACACACACACACACACACACACACACACACACACACACACACACACAGACAGACAGACAGACAG
The DNA here is from genome assembly GCF_901001165.1 of Salmo trutta. NCBI lineage: Eukaryota > Metazoa > Chordata > Actinopteri > Salmoniformes > Salmonidae > Salmo > Salmo trutta. Next base: position 71,421,946 of record NC_042959.1, on the reverse strand, counting down.
ACAGACAGACAGACAGACAGACAGACAGACAGACAGACAGACAGACAGACAGACAGACAGACAGACAGACAGACAGACAGACAGACAGACAGACAGACAGACAGACAGACAGACAGACAGGAGACACACACACAGACAGACGGCTCAGCGATCATAATATGCTCCCCATCTATGTCTCCTTTTCCTATCACTTCTTTGTTTTATTGTTGATGTTATGAAGCACATGTTTACCATTAGTCTCAACCTGTAGGCCTATCCAGAGGTTTTAGTCTCTTGGGTTATTTATGCCATATAATCAACTACCACTGTGTTCTCACGTTGAACCATGAAGTGTCACTCATTGACAATATCCTCATAAAAAAGGGGGTGTCATACTGTGACATCACTTCTTGGGTTTTCATCACACTCTGACTCAGTAGAAGTGGATGACATAAAGGGATGTCACCGGTTAATGAAGGATTGACCTAAAAGCAACATATAGGCACTGGAGTAATATGAGTTAAAAGGTGTTAAGACAAAAAGCATGTTAGGATAGGTTAACTTCCTTGTTGTTGATGTCTTACTATAGGATGAATATATGAAGTATCTACAGACAGATCGAGGTTGTGTCTCACAAAAGTAGGTTAAGAATCCGTTACTAGTCAGTCAGATAAGGTCCCTCCTTCCTGTCAAAACGTCAGACACCAATTCATCCCAAAGACAATATACCATTTTCCTTTTTATCTCTGAATTGTTGGGAAAGGGCTCGAAGTAAGCATTTCACAGATCAAATCTACACCTGTTGTATTCAGCACATGTGACAAAAAAAATGTGATTGGATTTGAATAATCTTCTATATCTATGAATCATTCACTGAAGCTCTTTCAACTGTTATTGAGAAACTTCAATAGGTTCAGATTTGCCACTTTACTTACTTTCTGAGAATCATGAAGAGAGATCTGCTCTTTCTCTCTTGTTCTGATGTCAACCACAGAACTAGTGACTACACAGACAGGAGGTCAGAGATAGAAGCTGAGGTGTGGAGCGCAAGTCTGTATTCTAGTCTTCAGTGTTCTTCTCAGGCTCAAACCAGTTCCAACCAGTTCTGAGGGACAGGGGAAGAAGAACAGGGTCAGAGATTCTGATTGGTAAAGACTGTTTAACCTTTATTCAATCAGAAAATACCCTTGAGGTTGAAAATCTCTTTTGCAAGAGCAACCCACGACTAAATGACTAAAATCACCAGGAATTCAGCTCAAAATTAGTTTGATTTAGGTCATCTGTTCACCTCGTATTCCCATGAATAAAAAGAGACGTGATTGTGTCTCAATGTAATCAAGGTATGAAATTATTGTTATTTCCAAATACAATGGTATGAAATTATTGTTATTTTCAAATACAATCTACTTTTGGGCGTAGTTGTGGACAATTTGCAGTGTACAAATTATTATAATTATGTTCCAGCCCCTGACCATCCACTCCAACAAAAATCGGCGCCGGTTCAATCTAGTTGCCTACCCCTGCAGTAGGGGCACCTCTCGTTTAGTTAGAAAATAGTTTAAGCCCTGAGATGAGGCATCTTGTTTCCTCAGAGAAAAAAGTGACAACACAAAACACATCAAAACAGTTTTGATTGGTCTGTCTCTGTAGAGTTTTGATCCGTCTGTCTCAGTAGAGTTTTGATCCGTCTGTCTCAGTAGAGTTTTCATCCGTCTGTCTCAGTAGAGTTGTTGTCTTGGGGTAGATAAGTAGTCTATTGCATTTCATCAGTAGCCCAAAAACACTTTTTTCAATATCCATGAATCCCCTTAAACCTGGGGTGTCAAACTCATTCCATGGAGGGCCTAGCGTCTGCTGCCTTTTCCTTTCAATTAACACCTAGACAACCAGGTGAGGGGAGTTCTTTGCTAATTAATGACTTTAATTCATCAATCTAGTACAAAGGAGTGAAAACCCACAGACACCACGGGAAGAGTTTGACACATGTGCCTTAAACTCACCAAATGACCCTGTGGCTCTCCTCTGCTATAAACACCATACTGACTATTCCCACCGAGCTTGTGTCAGATCAGTGTCTAGGGCACTTCAGGAAAGGGGAGGAAGGATTCAGGTTTTGGAACAGCTGCAGCTCACTCCATGGCCACTGGGGGTCCCCATCTGCCTGAAAACTGACATTTCTAACATATTTATTTTGGTTTATTCTCACACACCAGACAGGTGTTGTTTTACTGGGTCAGCCATAGTAGTACAGCACCCTTCAGGCAAATTAGGGTTAAGTGCCTTCCTCAAGGGCAGAGCAAGAGATTTTACCTTGTCAGCTCAGGTAATTGAACCAGCAACCTTTGGTTACTGGCCCACCACTCTAACCACTAAGCTACCTGCCACCCTGTTATATCATATCATATCATATCATAACAGAGAACACAGTTCGAACACGTTCAATGTGGCCTGTGGCCTGATTAAATGAATATAAAAAACCTTGCTTTACTTTCTGTTTATTGTTGTAGCACCATTTCAGATAGTCAAATTACTGTACATATAAATAGCCAATATTTGGTGAATAAAGGTTATTCTCATTCTGAACATCATCAATACATTACACAAAGCAATAACCATAGAGATTATGTATACTGAACAAAAATATAAACGTAACATATAAAGTGTTGGTCCCATGTTTCATGAGCTGAAATAAAAGATCTGAGAAATTGTACATACACAAAAAAATGATCTCAGATTTTGTGCACACATTAGTCTACATCCATGTTAGTGAGCATTTTTCCTTTGTCAAGATAATCCAACCACCTGACAGGTGTGGCATAACAAGAAGCTGATTAAACAGCACAATCATTACACAGGTGCACCTTGTGCTGGGGACAATATAAGGCCACTCTAAAATGTGCAGTTTTGTCACACAACACAATTTTTACATTTTTACATTTACGTCATTTAGCAGATGCTCTTATCCAGAGCGACTTACAAATTGGTGCATTCACCTTATGATATCCAGTGGAACAACCACTTTACAATAGTACATCTATATCTTTTTTTGGGGGGGGTTAGAAGGATTACTCTATCCTATCCCAGGTATTCCTTAAAGAGGTGGGGTTTCAGGTGTCTACGGAAGGTGGTGATTGACTCCGCTGTCCTGGCGTTGTGAGGGAGCTTGTTCCACCATTGGGGTGCCAGAGCAGCGAACAGTTTTGGCTGGGCTGAGCGGGTATTGTGCTTCCTCAGAGGTAGGGGGGCCAGCAGGCCAGAGGTGGATGAACGCAGTGCCCTTGTTTGGGTGTAAGGCCTGATCAGAGCCTGAAGGTACGGAGGTGCCGTTCCCCTCACAGCTCCGTAGGCAAGCACCATGGTCTTGTAGCAGATGCGAGCTTCAATTGGAAGCCAGTGGAGTGTGCGGAGGAGCGGGGTGACGTGAGAGAACTTGGGAAGGTTGAACACCAGACGGGCTGCGGCGTTCTGGATTAGTTGTAGGGGTTTAAGGGCACAGGCAGGGAGCCCCGCCAACAGGGAGTTGCAGTAATCCAGACGGGAGATGACAAGTGCCTGGATTAGGACCTGCGCCGCTTCCTGTTTAAGGCAGGGTCGTACTCTGCGAATGTTGTATAGCATGAACCTACAGGATCGGGTCACCGCCTTGATGTTAGCGGAGAACGACAGGGTGTTGTCCAGGGTCGCGCCGAGGCTCTTTGCACTCTGGGAGGAGGACACAATGGAGTGGTCCACAGTGATGGCGAGATCATGGAAAGGGCAGTCCTTCCCCGGGAGGAAGAGCAGCTCCGTCTTGCCGAGGTTCAGCTTGAGGTGGTGATCCGTCGTCCACACTGATATGTCTGCCAGACATGCAGAGATGCGATTAGCCACCTGGTTATCAGAAGGGGGAAAGGAGAAGATTCATTGTGTGTCGTCTGCGTAGCAATGATTGGAGAGACCATGTGAGGATATGACAGAGCCAAGTGACTTGGTGTAAAGCGAGAATAGGAGAGGGCCTAGAACTGAGCCCTGGGGGACACCAGTGGTGAGAGCACGTGGTGCGGAGACGGATTCTCGCCACGCCACCTGGTAGGAGCAACCTGTCAGGTAGGACGCAATCCAAGAGTGAGCCGCGCCGGAGATACCCAACTCGGAGAGGGTGGAGAGGAGGATCTGATGGTTCACAGTATCAAAGGCAGCAGATAGGTCTAGAAGGATGAGAGCAGAGGAGAGAGAGTTAGCTTTAGCAGTGTGGAGAGCCTCCGTGACACAGAGAAGAGCAGTCTCAGTTGAATGACCAGCCTTGAAACCTGACTGATTTGGATCGAGAAGGTCATTCTGAGAGAGATAGCAGTAGAGCTGGCCAAGGACGGCACGTTCAAGAGTTTTGGAGAGAAAAGAAAGAAGGTATACTGGTCTGTAGTTGTTGACATCGGAGGGATCGAGTGTAGGTTTTTTGAGAAGGGGTGCAACTCTCGCTCTCTTGAAGACGGAAGGGACGTAGCCTGCGGTCAAGGATGAGTTGATGAGCGAGGTGAGGTAAGGGAGAAGGTCTCCGGAAATGGTCTGGAGAAGAGAGGAGGGGATAGGGTCAAGCGGGCAGGTTGTTGGGCGGCCGGCCGTCACAAGACGCAAGATTTCATCTGGAGAGAGGGGAGAAAGAGGTCAAAGCATAGGGTAGGGCAATTTTGAGGGAGCATGCTATTGGCATGCTGACTGCAGCAATGTCCACCAGAGCTGTTACCAGAGAATTGAATGTTAATTTCTCTACCATAAGCCGCCTCCAATGTCGTTTTAGAGAATTTGGCAGTACGTCCAACCGGCCTCACAACCACAGACCACGTGTAACCACGCCAACCCAGGACCTCCACATCCAGCTTCTTCACCTAGTCTGAGACCAGCCACCTGGACAGCTGATGGAACCGAGGAGTATTTCTGTCTGTAATAAACTCATTCTGATTGGCTGGGCCTGGCTACCCAGTGGGTGGCCCTGGCTCCCAAGTGGGTGGGCCTATGCCCTCCCATGCCCACCCATGTCTGTGCCCCTGCCCAGTTATATCAAATCCATAGATTAGGGCCTAATGAATTTATTTCAATTGACTGATTTCCTTATATGAACTGTAACTCAGTAAAATCTTAAAAATTGTTGCATTTTGCGTTTATATTTTTGTTCAGTAAAGGTTGGGCTCTAGACCTGCAGTGGATTTTGTCTCACAAATAATGATAAAGGTAAACAAACCAGCAAATAGCGCTAGTAGCAGAGATCCAGATTCAGCACCATGGATAGCGGCCATCGGAACCACCCACGATCTGACGTTTGAAAACCACAGGACTGGACAGCGGCTGATACCTCCTGGTGATCCTGTTGGAGTCATGTCCAACCTGGTCATCAGGAAGGATCAGCCAGTCATGAAAAATAAATGTACTACTTCAATATGGAGATATCCTCAATGGCGCTGCCCATGCTACCACAGACACTATAATGGCACTGATACAAAGATGAGTCCTGAATCTATCTCTATGATTATTCTTCAAGGGATTCTCCCAGTGGCCATTGACGTTGCTGCAGCTTCAGCCAGCCACTGTCCATAGTCTTGAAGTTGGAAGTTCCACCAAGTTGACAACATTAAAATGGCCCTCAGTGGCGCTGCCCATGCTGATATAGCCTTTTGGCTACTAGAGTCCTCTTTCATTCTCTATGAAATAATAGGCAACTGGGCCTGTACAGGAAGTAGACAAAACCTAAACGAACTCTCTTGTTTCAGCTAGCCTGGGTGCCAGTCTATTTCTACTCTCTTGTGAACTCTAAATGCCATAACTCCTTATTGAATTGGCATGCCAAATGTTGGCTTAACAATGACAGCACTGGAGTTGACATGAGCACAAACCAATCTGGGACCAGGGTATGTTTGGTGTGAAACATTTTCATGAAACCTTTTAGATGGGTGCAGATGTAGGAGAGAATAAAGGTATTTTTTATACTATTGGGATGCACACATAGAAAGTCTCTTCGTCTCCCAAGACCATCGAGGTTACCATCGGTAGCCTAATTCGCTCTAAACAGGCATTTAAACCGCTCAGACTTCCCGGCACTTGGTTTGTGCGTTTTAGCACAACCCCGTGACTGTTTCTCTCCCAAATTACTGGGTGATTTCTGTTCATCCATCCACCTCCCTCTTGCCCAAAACGTTGACTGTCAACAAACGAGCGAGCGTGCCGGCGTGACGCGGATAGAGCCCGCGTGCGGTGGCGTGCACTGTTGAACCCAACCTGCTGATTTAAAAGAAACAGGGACAGCAAATACTCCGCACCTACACCGGGGAGATACGACTAACTGTGGCGAGGATGGCGTCACGTAGCCTGGGGCTGCATGTAGCTCGCAAACAGGACGCTGCCAGAAGCGGAGCTGTGGAGAGGAGGAATCTACTGACTGTCTGCAGGTAAAAGAATGCTCGGCTTGATTGTGTTAATTTACTAATTGGTGAGCTGATAAATGACCGCATTCTCACGCAACTGGGGATTGTGTGTGGATGCTGTTGAAGACGGTAGGCTAATTGGTGGTATAGGCTATATTTCTAAATAGCGCACATAACCGACCATCCTTTGTCTTGCTTCAGTGGCATCGCGTTTACATTACAGTATTGATGGTGTTATATCGACATGAACTGTAGCCTATAACGCCGCACTAGTTCTGGGGTTCTCCAATGGTCACACACACACACACACACACACACACACACACACACACACACACACACACACACACACACGCACGCCTCCGCCACCTATGTGCCTTAATCATTAATGGAATCACAGTTACCTTCATTCATTAGGTGCCCAACTCAATACCGGTATAGTCTATAGATTTCACATGAACGAAGACAATTCAACACAGCTATGAATTGGCACGGAACTGTGCAATGTGTGACGATTTAATTAAACTATTAATCTGAAGTCTCATGTTCTTCGAACAGTATAAATAATAATAGTTTGGTGGGTGCTTATATTGGTCCCATTTCCCACATGTGAAAGTGTGTGTTTTTGATGTCGTTCTCTGTGGATAAAATGCTGTTGAACGCCCTATCAAGTATAGCTCCATCAGACCCAGCCGTATGCCCCCTGTGGTTCTAGTGAAGAGAGATTGGGTAGATATATGCTACATACTCCCACTCAATCAGTAGACACACGAGCCCCTTTTTGCTGCTCCCACACATGACCACTGGTGTATCGCCATTAAAGATCACTGGTATCAGAAAGCAGGGAGTCCCCAGGGCTGGGGTTTATGTTCATGGAGAGGTGGTGTATCTCATCTCCAAGCCATGGTTGGTGACTGCTGAGGAAACCACAACAGAGTTATCAGGCTTTGTTATCCCTTTCTGGAGTGGCTTTTCACAACCTCTGTCAGTGTTTTGTCCAGGAATTTCACTTTTCTAAAAGATTATTTAATGTGCAGTTGTTGTGATATTATTTAGTTGGTTTGGTGAACTATGCTCACGTGGTGTGTAACCTTGCCTGATTCCCAAAGACTCTAATGCTAATGCCTAGGCTTTCTCACTGAGCTAAATCCAGAGCTATAAGGTTCTATCTGTATTTTGTCCAGATTGAGTTATTGACATAGCCTTGTTCTGTTCAATGTTCTCTACCTATATAGTAGTCTAAATACCCCAATTCATGTTAAGTGCAACAGAATACAAGATAAAAATCGCTGACACCTTTCAAACCAATGAGGGGTCGGAACTATAAAGCCAATTATCTCAGAATCATCATTTTGAAGATAGAACCTTATAGTCCCAAGCTCTCAAATTCTTAGTTGATGTATGCAGAGCACTTGGGTTCAATATTGGTTAGTTTATAGTGAGCAACTGCTCTGGTCTTAATACTCGCTTTGGGTCATCAGGACCGACTCTGCCTAAACCAATGATCTGAATAATGAAAATATAAATCCTGTGGCATGAGTTCAGATCCAATCAAACACTGCTGCAGAACATGAATCGATACAGTTTAATATGCAGACAAGGCTGTGAAGTTCCTGTGTCCTCATCACTAAGGAATTATCATGGTCCACATGTAACAGTGTAGGTTCCGTCCCTCTCTTCGCCCCAACCTGGGCTCGAACCAGGGACCCTTGCACACATCAACAACTGACACCCACGAAGCATCGTTACCCATTGCGCCACAAAAGCCGCGGCCCTTGCAATGCAAGGGGAAACCCTACTTCAAGTCTATTAGCGCGCACCACCGCTAACTAACTAGCCATTTCACATCGGTTACACACACACACCAATACAGTTGTGAAGAAGGCACGACAACGCCTCTTCCCCCTCAGGAGGCTGAAAAGATTTGTCATGGGATCTCCGATCCTCAAAGTTCTACAGCTGCACCATTGAGAGCATCTTGACTGACTGCATCACCACTTGGTGTGGCAACTGCTTGACGTCCAACCGGAAGGTGCTAGGGTAGTGCGTACGGCCCAGTTCATCCCTGGGGCTGAGCTCCCAGCCATCTAGAACCTCTATACCAGGCAGTGTCTGAGGAAGGCCTTAAAAATGGTCAGACTCCAGCCACCCAAGTCATAGACTGTTCTCTCTGCTAACGCATGGCAAGTGGTACCGACGCACCAAGTCTGGAACCAACAGGACCCTGAACAGCTTCAAGCCATAAGACCGCTAAATAGTTGGTCTGGGTAACTATTGGTTAACTATTTAACTATCTGCATTGACCTTTTTTGCACTAATTACGCTGCTGCTACTGTTATCTATCCTGTTGCCTAGTCACGTTATACCTACCTATACATATCGAACTCCTTTACCTCGTACCCCTGAACATCCACTCAGTACTGGTACCACGTTACTCATTGTGTATTTATTCCTTGTGTTGTCTTTTTCTATAATACATTTTTCTCTCTGCATTGTTGAAGGGCCCGTCAGTAAGCATTTCACTGTTAGTCTACACCTGTTGTTGTTAGCAAAGCATGTGACAATTATTTTTGAATGTCATCTACCATGCTCTGGGAACTGTCATTTCTAATCACTGATGGGGGGGGGGGGGATGTATATGGACAACCGTAACCGCTATAGGTCTGAACCTGTTGATGAGGATTCAGTGGTACACAGGGTAGACGGGCACTCATTTAAGTTCTCCTGAGACCTCTGAGCACCTGTCTACATGTCATCAGATCTATGTGTGCCTAAATGCCTACTTAGAAGTGGAGGAGTAGGCCACTAAAAGCATCTGGTGATGCATGCTGTGTTTATTCTCTTTCTCTCACTCTCTCGGTCTCCTCTCTGCCCCTCCTCTCTCTGTCTCCTCTCCCTCTTAATTTAAGGGGCTTTATTGGCATGGGAAACATATGTTTACATTGCCAAAGCAAGTGAAGTAGATGATAAACAAAAGTGAAAAACAATAAAAATTAACAGTAAACATTACACTCACAGAAGTTCCAAAAGAATAAAGACATTTCAAATGACATTGTCTATATATAGTGTTGTAACGATGTGCAAATAGTTGAAGTACAAAAGGGAAAATAAATATGGGTTGTATTTACAATGGTGTTTGTTCTTCACTGGTTGCCCTTTTCTTGTGGCAACAGGTCACACATCTTGCTGCTGTGATGGCACACTGTGGTATTTCACTATGTAGGTATGGGAGTTTATCAAAATTGGGTTTGTTTTTCGAATTCTTCGTGGATCTGTGTAATCTGAGGGAAATATGTGTCTCTAATATGATCATATGTTTCTTGACACTCTGAGGTCATTAAAGATCCCATGGCACTTATCGTAAGAGTAGGGGTATTAACCCCGGTGTCCTGGATAAATTCCCAAGCTGTCCCTCATACCATCATGACCACCTAATCATCCCCAGCTTACAATTGGCTCATTCATCCCCTCCTCTCCCCTGTAACTATTCCCCAGGTCGTTGCTGTAAATGAGAATGTGTTCTCAGTCAACTTACCTGGTAAAATTAAAAATAAATAAATACAATTAAAATATCTTTGGCAAGAGTTTAGGAAGAGCAGCTTAGTTTCCACCTCATTTTGTGGGCAGTGTGCACATAGCATGTCTTCTCTTGAGAGCCAGGTCTGCCTTCAGTGGCCTGCCTTCGGTGGCCTTTCTCAATAGCAAGGCTATTGTCACTGAGTCTGTACGTAGTCAAAGCTTTGCTTAAGTTTGGGTCGGTCACAGTGGTCAGGTATTCTGCCACTGTACTCTCTGTTTAGGGCCAAATAGCATTCCAGTTGGCTCTTTTTTTTTTGCTAATTATTTCCAATGTGTCAAGTAATTTATCTTTTTTGTTTTCTTGTGATTTGGTTGGGTCTAATTGTGTTGCTGTCCTGGGGCTCTGTGGGGTCTGTTTGTGAACAGAGCCCCAGGACCAGCTTGCTTAGTGGACTCTTCTCCAGGTTAATCTCCCTGTAGGTGATGGCTTTGTTATGGAAGGTTTGGGAATCGCTTCATTTTAGGTGGTTGTAAAATTTTACATCTCTTTTCTAGATTTTGATAATTAGCAGGTATTGGCCTAATTCTGCTCTGCTTGCATTATTTGGTGTTTTACGTTGTACACTGAGGTAATATTTGCAGAATTCTGCATGCAGAGTCTCAATTTGGTGTTTATCCCATTTTGTGAATTCTTGGTTGGTGAGCAGACCCCAGACTTCACAACCATAAAGGGCAATGGGTTCTATAACTGATTCCAAGTATTTTTTTTGCCAGATCCTAATTTGGTATGTCGAATTGTATGTTCCTTTTGATGGCATAGAAGGCCCTTCTTGCCTTGTCTCTCAGCTCATTCACAGATTTGTGGAAGTTACCTGTGGCCCTGACGTTTAGGCCGAGGTATGTATAATTTTTTGTGTGCTCTAGGGAAATGGTGTCTCTAGATGGAATTTGTATTTGTGGTCCTGGCGACTGGACCTTTTTTGGAACACCATCATTTTTGTCTTACTGAGATTTACTGTCAGGGCCCAGGTCTGACAGAATCTGTGCAGAGGATCTAGGTCCTGCTGTAGGCCCTCCTTGGTTGGTGACAGAAGCATCAGATCATCAGCAAACAGTAGACATTTGACTTCATATTCTAGTAGGGTGAGGCTGGGTGCTGCAGACTTCTAGTGCCCTCGCCAATTCATTGAGAGATATATATATATATATATATATATATATATATATATATATATATATATATATATATATATATATATATATATATATATATATATATATATATATATATACAGTTGAAGTGGGAAGTTTACATACACTAAGGTTGGAGTCATTAACTTGTTTTTCAACCACTCCACAAAGTTCTTGATAACAAACTAGTTTTGGCAAGTCGGTTAGGACATCTACTTTGTGCATGACACAAGTAATTTTTCCAACAATTGTTTAGACAGATTATTTCACTTATAATTCACTGTATCACAATTCCAGTTGGTCAGAAGTTTACATTCACTAAGTTGACTGTGCCTTTAAACAGCTTGGAAAATTCCAGAAAATGATGTCATGGCTTTAGAAGCTTCTGATAGGCTAATTGACATAATTGGAGTTTATTGGAGGTGTACCTGTGGATGTATTTCAAGGCCTACCTTCAAACTCAGTGCATCTTTGCTTGACATCATGGGAAAATCAAAAAGAAATCAGCCAAGACCTCAGAAAAAAATTGTAGACGTCCACAAGTCAGGTTCATCCTTGGGAGCAGTACACGTTTGACCACGTGTACTATTGTTGTACAGATGAACAAGTATAAACACCATGGGACCACGCAGCTGTTATACCGCTCAGGAAGGAGACGTGTTCTGTCTCCTAGAGATGAATGTACTTTGGTGCGAAAAGTGCAAATCAATCCCAGAACAACAACAAAGGACCTTGTGAAGATGCTGGAGGAAGCAGGTACAAAAGTATCTATATCCACAGTAAAACGAGTCCTATATCGACATAACCTGAAAAGCCACTCAGCAAGGAAGAAGCCACTGCTCCAAAACTGCCATAAAAAAGCCAGACTACAGTTTGCAACTGCACATGGGGACAAAGATTGTACTCTTTGGAGAAATGTCCTCTGGTCTGATGAAACAAAAATACAACTGTTTGGCCGTAATGACCATCGTTATGTTTGGAGGAAAAAGGGGGAGGCTTGCAAGCCGAAGAACACCATCCCAACCGTGACGCATGGGGGTGGCAGTATCATGTTGTGCGGGTGCTTTGCTGCAGGAGGGAGTGGTGCACTTCACAAAATAGATGGCATCATGAGTCAGGAAAACTCTGGATATATTAAAGCAACATCTCAAGACATCAGTCAAGAAGTTAAAGCTTGGTCACAAATGGGTCTTCCAAATGGACAATGACCCCAAGCATTCTTCCAAAGTTGTGTCAAAATGGCTTAAGGACAACAAAGTCAAGGTATTGGAGTGGCCATCACAAAGCCCTGACCTCAAGCCTATAGAAAAGTTTTTGCCAGAACTGAAAAAGTGTGTGCGAGCAAGGAGGCCCACAAACCTGACTCGGATACACCAGCTCTGTCAGGAGGAATGGGCCAAAATTCATTTAACTTATTGTGGGAAGCTTGTGGAAGGCTACCTGACATGTTTGACCCAAGTTCAACAATTTAAAGGCAATGCTACCAAATACTAATTGAGTGTATGTAAACTTCTGACCCAACTGGGAATGTGATGAAAGAAATAAAAGCTGAAATAAATCATTCTCTCTATTATTCTGACATTTCACATTCTTAAAATAAAGTGGTGATCCTAACTGACCTAAGTCAGGGAATTTTTACTTGGATTAAATGTCAGGAATTGTGACAAACCGAGTTTAAATGTATGTAAACTTCTGACTTCAACTGTATATCTGAGAGACTCTGGGTTGAGGTCAGTGATAAAGTAGTCTAGGGATGAGCTATAGGTGTACCTACCGTAGGAGTCCCCTTGAAGCCTACCATTGCCTATGTACATACCATACCCAGCGTGCAACAGCGCTACAGGAGTTGTGGCCCATTTTTGTGCCTAGGGAGGCATATGGGGGAGGGAATTATCTTTATTTAGCTAGGCAAGTCAGTTAAGAATAAATTCTTATTTACAATGATGGCCTACCCCAGCCAAACTCGGACGATGCTGGACCAAATTGTGTGCTGCCCTATGGGACTCCCAACCACGGATTCGAACAAGGTACTGCAGTGTCTTAGACCACTGCGCCACTCGGGAATGCTGTCACCTCCAGGTAGGCGTTTGTCCCCCTGTGTGCTGAGGTGTCCGGTTCTGGCATTTAGGTCGCCACAGACAAGTACATGTCCCTTTCCCTGGAAATGATAGCGTCGACATCCCGCAGGGGGAAATCTGTCTTCATTAAAGTATGGGGATTCTAGTGGGGGAATTTGGTATGTCTCCCTCTCTCTGTGTATGTAATGGAAAAAACTGGAACCTTATTGCCTGTCCTGTTTAGATAAAGCTTCGTCTGCTAAGTCACCCCACTGCCACTTAACCTGCTACTGTGTGTCTGTGCAGTATAAGCCCCACAGCACAGAGATGACGGTTGCATCTTTGTCTGACCAACATGGAAATGAGGCCATTTAAGACCCTGTATTCCAGAATCAACACACAGTCATTTCCTGTGTTTGCTTCATTCCATTAAATCTCCTTGGTGCTTAATAACCTAGACACTAATTAGAGAGTATCTCTGGTCAGGAGCCTTATCGTTGTTGTCATGCCTCAGTCTGACCTCTGTGCAATCTACCTATATGCTTATATGACAGTGTTTTTTATTTGTATATTGTCAACGCTCCACTGATAGTGTGCAGTAGAGATTGTGTTTCCTAAAGCCTGTAAATCATCTGTTCAGTCAGAGATGATCTCCTCTCCCTAGAGTCACATTTAACAGCATGTCAGAGAGAAACGCTCTGATCCGGTTGGAAACCAGTGCAGACTCCGTTAACTGTGTGTGTGCAGGTTTTCAGTGAAGACGTTGATTGACCGCTCCTGTTTAGACACGATAGACGACTCATCTCCAGAGTTCACCAACTTCGTCTCCATCCTGGAACAGATCCTCAGTCACAGACTCAAAGGTAGAGTAACACACACACACACACACACACATGCTAAAAGCCCTTCCCATCTGGACCACTGCAGGGTTGCTGGGTATAGGAGTCAATATGCCAGCTATAAATGTAGCAATCTCATTCTCTCTCTCCCTTCTTTCTATCTCTCCCTCCCTTCTCCCAGGTCAGACTACGTGGTTTGGTTATGAGACTCATCGTAGTTTCTGGGACTATGTGAAAGCAGCCTGCAGTAAAGTCTCTCACAGCTGCATCCACAGCATTGAGAGCATGGAGAATGTACGCTCCTCCAGAGCTAAGGTGTGTGTGTGTGTCTGCACGAGAGAGAGGTTGCTGGTTACACTGGAAAGCCTTGAGCCATGGACTTTAATGATAACATCAATATTCCCACTGATCTAAAACACACAACTCTCTCAGCCTTTTCTGCTGGATGAAATTACACACAGAACAAAAGACAGCTTTGTTCAGAAGCTTTAAACAATAAATACTGTAGTGTTGTCCAAGAGAACGCCACCGCTCCGGCACAAGCACACACACGTACGCACCCATGCATGCACACTTGCGTGCAGGTGCACAAACTCAATCAGCTGACTGTGGCTAAGTAGGAAGGGCAGTATGTATTTGTATTATAATGATGTCTGTTTTAAAGAGCTACTATGCAGGTCTGATGTATAATGGAAACTTAAGCACTGTGTGTGTGTCCACAGGGTCGGGCGTGGATCAGACTGGTGCTGATGGAGAAGAGGCTGTCTGAGTACATCTCCTCCGCCCTGAGGGACTTCAAAACCACCAGGTCTTTCTCTCTGACACACACACACACACACACACACACACACACACACACACAATGGCAATACAAAACACCAGACTGAGTTGTGTTGGTTTTAGGTGTTCTGAGGATGGAGCTAGTGTGTGTGTGTTCTGAGGATGGAGCTAGTGTGTCAAATCAAATTTATTTATATAGCCCTTCGTACATCAGCTGATATCTCAAAGTGCTGTACAGAAACCCAGCCTAAAACCCCAAACAGCAAGCAATGCATGTGAAAGAAGCACGGTGGCTAGGAAAAACTCCCTAGGAAAAACTCCCTAGAAAGGCCAAAAACCTAGGAAGAAACCTAGAGAGGAACCAGGCTATGAGGGGTGGCCAGTCCTCTTTTGGCTGTGCCGGGTGGATATTATAACAGAACATGGTCAAGATGTTAAAATGTTCATAAATGACCAGCATGGTCAAATAATAATAATCATAGTAGTTGTCGAGGGTGCAACAAGCACGTCCGGTGAACAGGTCAGGGTTCCATAGCCGCAGGCAGCACAGTTGAAACTGGAGCAGCAGCATGGCCAGGTGGACTGGGGACAGCAAGGAGTCATCATGCCAGGTAGTCCTGAGGCATGGTCCTAGGGCTCAGGTCCTCCGAGAGAGAGAATTAGAGAGAGCATATTTAAATTCACACAGGACACCGGATAAGACAAGAGAAATACTCCAGATGTAACAGACTGACCCTAGCCCCCCGACACATAAACTACTGCAGCATAAATACTGGAGGCTGAGACGGGAGGGATCAGAAGACACCGATGATACCCCCGGACAGGGCCAAACAGGCAGGATATAACCCCACCCACTTTGCCAAAGCACAGCCCCCACACCACTAGAGGGATGTCTCCAACCACCAACTTACCGTCCTAAGACAAGGCCGAGTATAGCCCACAAAGATCTCCGCCACGGCACAACCCAAGGGGGGGGCGCCAACCCAGACAGGAAGACCACGTCAGTGACTGTACCCACTCAAGTGACGCACCCCTCCCATGGACGGCATGGAAGAACACCAGTAAGCCAGTGACTCAGCCCCTGTAACAGGGTTAGAGGCAGAGAATCCCAGTGGAGAGAGGGGAACCGGCCAGGCAGAGACAGCAAGGGCGGTTCGTTGCTCCAGCCTTTCCGTTCACCCTCACACTCCTGGGCCAGACTATACTTAATCATAGGACCTACTGAAGAGAAGTCTTCAGTAAAGACTTAAAGGTTGAGACTGAGTCTGCGTCTCTCACATGGGTAGGCAGACCATTCCATAAAAATGGAGCTCTATAGAAGAAAGCCCTACCTCCAGCCGTTTGCTTAGAAATTCTAGGGACAATTAGGAGGCCTGCGTCTTGTGACCGTAGCGTACGTGTAGGTATGTACGGCAGGACCAAATTGGAAAGATGGGTAGGAGCAAGCCCATGTAATGCTTTGTAGGTTAGCAGTAAAACCTTGAAATCAGCCCTTTCCTTAACAGGAAGCCAGTGTAGGGAGGCTAGCACTGGAGTAATATGATCAAATTTTTTGGTTCTAGTCAGGATTCTAGCAGCCGTATTTAGCACTAACTGAAGTTTGTTTAGTGCTTTATCCGGGTAGCCGGAAAGTAGAGCATTGCAGTAGTCCAGCCTAGAAGTAACAAAAGCATGGATTAGTGTGTGTTCTGAGGATGGAGCTTGTGTGTGTGTGTGTTCTGAGGATGGAGCTTGTGTGTGTGTGTGTGTTCTGAGGATGGAGCTTGTGTGTGTGTTCTGAGGATGGAGCTTGTGTGTGTGTTCTGAGGATGGAGCTTGTGTGTGTGTGTTCTGAGGATGGAGCTTGTGTGTGTGTGTTCTGAGGATGGAGCTAGTGTGTGTGTGTTCTGAGGATGGAGCTAGTGTGTGTTCTGAGGATGGAGCTAGTGTGTGTGTTCTATGTTATGTGTAGGAGATGGTATGAGGATGGGGCCATCATGCTAGATGAGGAGGCGGGGCTGCTAGCAGATACACTCATCGGTCTCAACACCATTGACTTCAGGTACTCGTATCATACTGTATATTATTTATAGTGTTGCTGAGTCAGAGCTCAGGTTATACAGTAAAGGTCTCAATTAAAGTATATTTTCCTCTGGTGGCTAGCTTCTGTCTGAAAGGGGAGGGGCTGAATGGAAGCTGCCCAGCAGTGATTGACTATACGCCCTATCTGAAGTCGATTCAGAGGTATGTGGGATTCAATCTTTTAGTCCTTTACCTGCTAGTATGTACCCTTCCCCCTGTATGTGCCCTATAAATTGAACTCCTACCCCCTCTGTAGTATCCTCTGAAGTGTGCCCTTTCCCCCTATGTAGAGAAAACAGCATCAGCAGTGATGAGGAGGAGTTGAGGACCCTGGGGAGCAGCGGCAGCGAGAAGAACACCCCTGAAAAGATGGCCGCCAGCACTGCGGAGGCCATCTTAACTGAGCAGAGCAGCTGGGTCTGCAGGTGTAAACGACTCGAGCAGAAATACCGCATGGCACTGGAACAGAAGGTAACGTCTGTGTGTGTGTATTGTACGTGTGTGTGCTGCAGAACACTGTATTGCACTATCGAATGCAGGTGTATTTGTGCATGAGACACTGAGACTGTGAGGTGTCTGTGGAATAATTGGAAAGTTAGAAATCAAAATGTCAGGCTAACTGTCAGTGCTCTGTTGAGGAAATGGAAACGCACACAGCTTGATATCATCCGTTCCATCCTCACCAGAGTACAAATCTATAGTGCCTCCTTTACCAAAAACAAGTAAAGATTTTTGTTATCTGTTTTGCTACTGCAAAAAATGCAATAATGCAACAACTCAGTGTGTGTGTGTGTGTGTGTGTGCTCCAGTGTTATCTGGAAGAGATGGTTCGTCTGAGAGAGGCCCAGCTGTCTCAAGTGATTCCTCAGAACAAAGCTCTTCAGCAGAGACTAACAGACACACACCTCTCACACACACTGGAGAAGGAACAACTAGAATACATCGTACTGGAGCTCCAGGACCAACTGTGAGTTTGTGTATCTGTGAGTGGGTGGAATGACCAGCTGTGAGTGTGACATTTTAACCACAGCGAGAGGGCCAGGGAATGCAGGAGTAGTGCACACAGCTATGTTTTACTATACTTGTGAGGACTTCTTGGGGACCAACAACCTTAATTCCTAAACCTAACCCTAATTCTAAACCTAACCCCTAAGACTAAAATGGTTATTTTCACAAGTGAGGACCTGAAAAATGTCCCCACTTCTCTGAGGACTTACAGGTATAGGAAAGTGTGTGTGTGTGTGTGTGACGCAAGGTTGTTGTTGTTATTATTATTATTATTATTAGCTTGAAGCTTGTTATTTGAAGTTCAGTTAGTTTTCTGATCCACTTGACCTTTTAATTTATTTTATTTTATGAAGAAAACATTTTTGTTTTGGTATTATTTACAGAGTAGCCTATGCCACTATGGGCCTGTGATAGGTCAGGTCATAGGTTAACCTCTACATGATCGGTGTGTGTCCCTCCATGGGACGGTTGAGCTAATTAGCATGAGGTTGTAAGTAACAAATAAATTCCCACGACATAGACATATCTGATATGGGCAGAAAGCTTAAATTCTTAATGTAACTGCACTGTCCAATTTACAGTAGCAATTACAGTGAAATAATACCATGCTATTGTTTGAGGAGAGTACCCAATTATGAACTTGAAAATGTATTAATAAACCAATTAGGCACATTTGGGCAGTCTTGAACAGATATGCAATGGTTCATTGGAACAGTCTACACATACACTGCTGACATCTAGTGGCCAAAATATTCGAAATTGCGCCTGGGCTGGAATAATACATTATGGCCTTTCTCTTGCATTTCAGAGATGGTTAAAAAAAAAGTGCATGGTTTTTTTTTTTTCTTATCTTTTACCAGATATGTGTTATTCTTTTACATTAATTTCACATTTCCACAAACTTCAAAGTGTTTCCTTTCAAATGGTATCAAGAATATGCACATCCTTGCTTCAGGTCCTGAGCTACAGGCAGTTAGATTTGGGTATGTAATTTTAGGCAAATTGAGGGTCAGATCCATATGAGGTTTTTAAGTTAGATTTAAAGGTAGACTCAGCAAGCTGACGTAGATGCACCGTGTACACAGTAATAGTGTGTCAATTTCCACTACTATGAGCGTTGGAGCGTGAGGCTCAACTTCTCCTCTGTTTTGGTCCCGTAGCTACCATGTTGCATCGTGCAAATCTCAATGGCCGTGTTAGAGCGGATCACTTTTGTCACGCCTTTCAAAGTGCGTTGCATTGTCGGTGAAAAAATGGTCTGACTTGCGCCTACATGTCAACTGAATGAACATTACAAAAATATGATCAAAGGTCATTGACTGCAGTCGACTGCAAGTTTCTGCTCTTCACCAACTTAATTCTGCAGCCATCGCCTGTATTGTGGGAAGCTCTATTGCCAACCAATCATTAGGGTGTTTTTGTTTGACCCACGCGAACGTGACCAAAGACATGACTGAAACAGGAACCAATTTGCCGCGATGTATGTATACAGTGGATATATATGTATATGTGTGTGCTATTTGAGCCTCTCTCACTAATTGATTGTACAATGTACACTATTATACTATGGTTTGAGTGTGTGATATGGGGAATAGATGTTTTCTTTATAATGTCTAAATAAACATTTTATAAACGATGGCAACACAGCCATGTTGATCTGAGCCTTGCTGTTGGAAAACCACATTACTTTCGGCTGTCGCAGATGCATCTCCCCTGACTTCACTCCTCGACTTTTGTCTACAGTCGGTTGCTTTCGGCCTTACCGCTCAAACGCCCCCAATATCTGCGGTGCTGTCATCTTGCTGAATCTGAACCTTTAAATATCGCTGTGGCCTGCCAGATTCAGAAGCTTAAACCCCATTCTATTTTATTTGAGTTCATTTTGGAGTCAAAGATAATAGTTTGTTTTTCAAACAGGTTTGTTCATTTTATTTCAGTTTAGTTTTCTTTCATCGTTTGTTTACTGTAATAACCTTGGTGTGATGACTTGGCCTGGGTGAATCATCAGAGGAGATGGTTTGGAGGAGGTTGGTTTATCACTGAGAGAGTCTCTAAATTAATGGTGTGATCAACTTGATCTCTTCCTTTCCACCCTCTGATCAATATTTTAATTTGGGTTGTGAGGATTTCCTTAGCTTTCCAAATGCTGGGGTTGAAACTGCAGTCATCTCTCAAACCAATAATCAGTCAGGGGTATGGATTTACAGACACAACAGAAGAGATTACAGAGAGAGACTGGGATACGTAGCATAGTTTGGGACAGAATGTTCCAGGAACACAATATGAGTAGCTAGTGTCTTGACAGTAGAGGTTTATGTCTTCGTGTATATTTCATCCTGCTCAAGGACGGTGCTGAAGAACCATGACTTGAGGTCCAGACAAGAACTGACCGCACATCTGACCAATCAGTGGCCTTCACCCGGTGCCATGGATACCAATGCTGTTGCCTTGGATACCATGCTGTTCAGGAATAGGGTGGGGCAGTGGGAGGAGTATGTAAACAGGGATAAATTCCTATTCCACGACTTCCTCACTTCCTTACACGCCATAGTATGATTTAATACGGTCCACCCAAATGTGGTGACAGTTTATTTATATATATATATATGTGAAGTGCTGTGAAAAAAAATATGAATTTTAACATTCCAAATGGTTAGTCCAATGTAACCATCACACTATTTAGATGTATCCAGAGAGTCCGCTCTAATGTCTCTGTGTGTGTTCTACAGGAAGAGTTTCCAGAGTCTAGAGCAGCTGTCCCAGACCTCTCTGGAGCCCTCACACACACTCAACCTGGACACTAGACCAGCCAGCTCACACTGGCACCACCATGGTGTGTGTGTGTGTGTGTGTGTGTGTGTGTGTGTGTGTGTGTGTGTGTTTCTGTGCTATTCCCCCACTACCAATAAGTAATAGTTATTTTGTGCATGTGTTAACCCCCTCTTCTGCTCCCCAGGGAAGGAGGACACCCCCTCTCTGATAGGTCTGTGTGGGTCTCTGCAGTCAGTAGCCAGCAATAAATCACTGGCCAGCCTGAAGTCCAGTGAGTGTCTAGCCAGCCCCACCACAGAGATGACCAGTCCTGACCTCACCCCGTCCGTCCTAGAACCAGAGACCAAGAGACCCAGCACATGGTTTGGAGAAAGGGAGCCAGATGATTTGGATCCTGGAATTGGAACTCAGCCTTTTTGAATAACATTCCTCCTCAACCCAGAGATCTAACCTCGTCCCCAGGCTCAATTGATAGATTACCAGAGATGCAACACAGGTCGTAGAATCAGACAACTGTGCATAGAGATTTATTTATTGGAATTTCTATGACTAAATCACATGGAATCTGGATCCAGGAACTCAAGAGTTTTAAAGGAATATTGAAGAAGGAACTCATAGCTCAAAACATGGGAGCCGCAGTCAATCATTTGGAATTTACAACCCGAACTGACCCTGGAACCAGCGCTTCAGTAGTCAGTCCTTCAATGTGCAGAGCCGTTGGAAAAACCAGGACTGTATTGACCAGGACCAACCTCATGTTTATTTATTAGTTTGTTGTATATCTGCACGATGGGAAAACAACTGCATAGTTGAAAGCCAGTTCCGGGTAGGCATACTGTTGTCACCTATCTTATGTGTTCAGATCACTGCAGACCAAGGACAACACCACTTGACACTATTGGGATGCAGCCCTTTTGTTGTCACTTAAAGTGGAGGTCTTTCCCCTGGCCAGCAGGGGGTGTTATATCACAAGATGTCTAGAACCACAAATGGTGCTGTGTTTTAGTTAAAGTATCTTTGACCTCTAATTCAATTTGATGGACTCCTCATGATGTAAACATGCTCAGCATCCCAGAGATTGACACAACCTGAGGAATTGCTTTGTTTAGGGAGGGGTAAGGAGTGTTGAAGGTTAGGGTTTGTTTCTCAACAGTGTTAAAGCCTGTAGACTAGTGGCTCTGTTCATGCCTCATCAACTTGCAGGTGTTGTCCTGTTACCCTGGCAACTTAAGTGAGCTCTACTATAGATGGCCATGGTGGGTCAGACTCAGCCGGCCAAAGAAATACATCTCAAAGAACAGACATATTTAGGTATTGTATTCCTGCCAGAGGACTGGACTATCCTCATTATTTATAAGTCTTTAGTGTAATCATGCTTCCATGTTGAAGGGCCTTGAAATATCTAGAGGAGAACAGTGTTGCTTTTATGTCTTCTGTTTCTACGGTCAATCCTCTGTGGTATCTGACTTGCAGCCATAATCATATTATTGATGGCATTGAATGTATCTCATAAACTATCAAAATAAAATAGCACACTCTATATATAAACTCCCAGTAATTTATTGGGTATTTACCAATGTTTAGGCATCGATGAGCCTTCTTCAGGCACAGTGATGGCGACACATTGGTAAATACCCAATAAATTATTGGGAGTTTATATATGTAGTGTGCGACTTTATTTTGATAGTTTATTTGCCGTTAGTCAGCACCTCCACACAAATACATTTTTCTGGGTGTTCGCCGGCGAATGTTTTTTTTTTTTAATTGAATGTATTTCATCCACAATACGTTTTGGATTTAACTGCACAGTATTATGTTATCTTTGTCATAAAGGGTTTGTGTTCTCAGGAAATGTTTCCTGTTCAACAGGGTTAGGCTGAACAGTTTGGTTAGGCTGAACAGTTTGGTTAGGCTGAACAGTTTGGTTAGGTTGAACAGTTTGGTTAGGCTGAACAGTTTGGTTAGGCTGAACAGTTTGGTTAGGCTGAACAGTTTGGTTAGGCTGAACAGTTTGGTTAGGCTGAACAGTTTGGTTAGGCTGAACAGTTTGGTTAGGCTGAACAGTTTGGTTAGGCTGAACAGTTTGGTTAGGCTGAACAGTTTGGTTAGGCTGAACAGTTTGGTTTGGTTAGGCTGAACAGTTTGGTTTGGTTAGGCTGAACAGTTTGGTTAGGCTGAACAGTTTGGTTAGGCTGAACAGTTTGGTTAGGCTGAACAGTTTGGTTAGGTTGAACAGTTTGGTTAGGTTGAACAGTTTGGTTAGGCTGAACAGTTTGGTTAGGCTGAACAGTTTGGTTAGGCTGAACAGTTTGGTTAGGCTGAACAGTTTGGTTAGGCTGAACAGTTTGGTTAGGTTGAACAGTTTGGTTAGGCTGAACAGTTTGGTTAGGCTGAACAGTTTGGTTAGGCTGAACAGTTTGGTTAGGCTGAACAGTTTGGTTAGGCTGAACAGTTTGGTTAGGCTGAACAGTTTGGTTAGGCTGAACAGTTTGGTTAGGCTGAACAGTTTGGTTAGGTTGAACAGTTTGGTTAGGCTGAACAGTTTGGTTAGGCTGAACAGTTTGGTTAGGCTGAACAGTTTGGTTAGGCTGAACATAATAGTCTGTATTGGGGTTGCATGTTCTGTCTGACTGATTTGAGATTTATTTTGATCAGAGGCATGTGAGGAAAGTGTTCAGGGTGTGTTCTGTGTCTGTCACACACACAGTTAATTGTATTGCGATATTGCACATTGATTTATTACTTTGATTTATTTATTTTCTCCTGCTATTTTGAATAAACTACTGTACTAAACAATATATTTAGTCTTGTTTTTGTTTGAATTGTATTCTGTACCAATGTGTATGTTTAGTACAGTATGTTCATTCCCCATGTATACACACAGATCTCCATGTTTTGCCCCTACCACGCTCCTAGCGTTAGAGCGGGATGTAACGTTTAACCCAGCAGGCCCCGCTCCAAAATAAAGTCCCTGACAGTAACATTAAACTGGTGTTTAATGACCTGTTCTGTCACCACAGGAGTCAAATTAAGCACAGTAAATCACAACTTACTCCAGCAGCTACTGAGGAGTAGGAGGAAGCTCCAGCAACACACATTTAAATCCCTGCTCACTAAACAAGACTGATACAAACAGCTGAGAAAACTAGACTAATATTTTATTTTTAGAAAATGGCTTATAGATTCCCCCCCACCTCTCTCTCCCCTTAAGGAGCTGTCATGTCTTGAGTGCTGTCTCACAGATCAGTTTACATGGCAATGCACACATTTTACTGGCTTCACACACAGCTCTCCCAGATCTTCTATGTGTATCTGCTCTGTAAGACACAAGACATAACAGGACTACAACTGCAAAACTATTCAGCAACACTGTGGTAAGAAAGCTGCTGACTAAACCAGGGTGAGTTTTGAAATTGAAAGTAACCACCTCACTCCAAATGCCATTAGGGAGTGAGAAAATGGCCTCCCAGGTGTCTGTCCCAGAGAAGGATCTCTCCTGTCCTGTGTGCTCTGAAACCCTCAAGGAACCTGTTCTCCTGTCCTGTGGCCATAGCTGCTGTATAGCCTGTCTGGAGTCATACTGGAAACAGATGGAATCGTGGGAATGTCCAGTGTGCAGCATAACATGTTATAAGGATTCGATGGATCTTGCTCTGAAGAACCTGTGTATGCCGGGTGAGAAAGTTTCAGTTAAAAAACATGTCTGCAGTCTGCACAGCAAGCTACTTACACTGTTCTGTCTGGAGCATGAAGAGCCTATCTGTTCGGTGTGTGAGGGTTCAAGTAAACATAAAACACACAAGTGTATTCCAGTAGATGAGGCTGCTCTGGATCACAAGGTATGATACAAAATATCAACTAACATATACAGTACATTCACTATAACAGGATCACTCTTTCCTTGCAAATGTCTAGTGCAGAAGAGTTCCTTATCATATGCAGCTACCCTGTCGTACTTGTACAGCCTTGATGTTCTCTTTGAAAAGCAAAACTTTTCTAAAGCCTTGTGTTCAGATTGATCAGAATGTGATGTTCTCATAAATCCATCCAATTTTGCATGCAATCATTAAAAGATCACACAAGTAAATGAACAAAATGAATTGTAGGAAGAGCTCATAGAGACTGGCCTGAAGCCCTTAGAGGAGCAGCTGGAGGGATTTAAAGAAGTTAAACAAAGCTTTGAAGAAACGGCAGAGCTTATTAAGGTAAGACTGCTTTGTAATGTTACAATGCAATATGCATATGAAAGTGAATCAGAATGTTTTTTTTTTTGCATTTGGCTTGAGCCAAAAGGGGTCCCCTAAATGGACATAAATATTACCCAGAAATGACATAATTGGACAAAAAGAGGGGTACACCTTCCCACGACTATGATCAAAAGCCTTAAACTAAGGATTGTGTGGTTTCATGAGTCTAGAAGTTGATTGTTACATGAGTATATGAACCATAGAGGCAACACTCAAGCCAACATTTTAGGTAAATAATAAGCAACTAACGTTCCATACAGCCTCTTTAACAGTAATGTTTTGAAAAACTTTTCAGATTGATATGAAATATAGTGTACTGGCTGATGATGATGATACACTGTCTCCAGAGCCAGGCCCAGCAGACAGAAAATCTGATTCAGGAGGAGTTTGAGAAACTTCACCAGTTTCTACGATATGAAGAGGCAGCCAGGATGGCTGTCCTGAGGGAGGAAGAGGAAGAGAAGAGTGGGAGGATGAAGAAGATGATTGAAGATATGAACAGAGAGTTAGCAGCCATTTTAGACACAACGAGAGCCATAAAGAAGGACCTGGTATCTGATGACATCTCATTCCTGCAGGTAAGGACCAATATCTCTGTGTTGTCTAGAGGTTATTTGGAATAGATTTATTGATTAACTGATGACTGATTTCAGTGATTACATGTATTATTGATTCATTTGCTCTTTTGTTCTCCTGCAGAACTACAAGGACACGTTAAAAAGGTAAGGCTTCGTCCTATTTGTCCACCACACTTCAGGTCAAGGGTCTGGACACACCCTAAGTGATCAGCCTCTTCTCTCTCTCTTCCCTGTGGTTCTGAACCCAACCCCACCGTATCACTAACTCTTGGATATTCTTCTAGAGCCCAGTGCACAAGCCCAGATCCAGAGCTTGTTTCTGGAGCGCTGATCAATGTGGCAAAGCACCTGGGAAACCTGCAGGTCAGAGTTTTGGAGAAGATGCTGAAGTCTGTTCAATACAGTGAGTCTGATTTTATTCTTACAAATGTTCATATCTTCACAAACATTTTTAAATTGCATTCAGACAATTTCAGATAAAAAAAATATCACTGATCATCTGGCAATAATGTCCCAGTAAATTAAACAAACAGTGGTTCTCTGGTTTTAAACATGTCTCTCTTTTTCTCTGTTCAGCGCCTGTGATTCTGGACCCCAACACTGCCCATCCATGTCTCATCCTGTCTGACGATCTGACCAGTATGAGATTCAGTGATGAGATACGGCTGCTTCCTGACAACCCAGAGAGGTTTGATAACTATCGAATGGTCCTGGGCTCTGAGGGCTTTGACTCTGGGACACACAGTTGGGACACAGATGTCGGGGACAACACAGTATGGTTTGTAGGTGTAGTCTATAAGTCTGTCCAGAGGAAGGGAGTGGTACAGACTGGACTCTGGCGTGTAGGCTATTATAATGATAAATACTGGGCACGTTGTCCAAAAGGGCCACAGACTGTCCTGACACTGGAAAACAAACCCCATCGGATCAGAGTGCAGCTGGACTGGGACAGAGATACACTGTCCTTTTACGACCTTGATAATAACACACACATACACACGTTCACACACACTTTTACAGAGAGATTGTTTCCATACATCAATATTGGCAGTAATCTCTACGCTGCTAGGATCTTACCAGGGAAAGCCTCTGTAACAGTGGAACAGCACATTATACCTCCCCATGTTAGCCCTTCTTCCTTTTAACTTGATCAGCTGTTATGGTACGCTGACGCAACGGAAGGCTCCACTACCTCCGCGATTTGGATTTGTTCGGCAGGATTCAATTATGAACTGTATTATCATATGAATTACTTTAACAGAAACTACTGGATTGAACCAAATCACAAATCTTTGCTGATCTAATAAAAACAATTGATTCAACAATTCAAATGTCAAAATGTGACTTTTATTCTCTATGTATTTCTGTACAAAGTTGGAAAACATGTCACTGCAGGTGACCATTGTAGAATATATTAAACAATAGAAATATATATCATTGCTACATGTTTTGAGTACATGTACAGGCTGTCACAGTTCACAGTCCATGTCTGGCTGACTGGGGATTGAATATGGGATTCTGGAAGAGGTGCAAGTTAAGAGTTGAATTTCAGGTTTAAACTGGCAGTCTGGCACTGAACAGAACATGTATCCTGAAGGACCTTGGACCTTCTCTTCCAATAGGGTTGAGAATGAGGTGATAGAGAAAGTGGCAGGGAATGAGAGGGTTCTGCGGGACAGAGACTACTAACCAGAAGTTATCCCGCCTCATCCACAGCTTTGACACTCATCTCTACTGTCCCTGACTCCACTCTCCGAGGGTGTCTCAGGAGGAGTCGGGATATGCAAAAAACACATTTCCCCATTTCAGACATGGGTATAATACACACGTGTACATGTGTGAAACAGGACAAATATATCCATCAAATGATTTATTACTGTCAGACCCCGGATGGCACAGTGCACACAACCCCCATACCTCAATAACTAACGTAATGGGATAAAACACTTGTCCAATATGACCCCCCCCCAGTTTCTGGTTACAGACAACTCTGATACCACCTACAGGGCAGTGGAATTAAATGCACTTCATAACATGATATTTCACCATGGGTGCACAGGAAAAAGATTATGCTAATTATTTCTAAGTAGTTATGAAAATGATAATACCTTCATGATTTGGCAAAAAAAAACTATATATTTTAAATACAATCTGTGCACTTTTACTATTTTCTCGTTACAGTTAGTATGGTGATTAAGTGCAGTATACCTTGATTGAGAAATATAAGATAAAATATGAATAATATTGATTACCTACAAATATTTGTCTTCAATATTGTTTTCATGTCTGCCAGTATTTCCTGCTTTGGAACAGAATCAAGTCCTGGCGTTCTTAGGTCCTAAACGCCAACATTAGCTACTTCCAGCTAGTCACATAACATATCACACTTGAACACTTTATAACAGTGAGGGGTGTTGGGGTGTCTAAGCAGCTGGGAGGACACAGGCATGCAAAGTTATGCCTGAAAATCTCTAAGGACCCAGGGAAAGGTAGAGGTAGCCAATACCTACTGTTGGCGATGGCTGATTGTGTTCTTGGTATTGTCTGTGGTATTGTCTGTGGTATTGTCTGTGGTTTGTGTGTGTGAGAGGCCCTAGTCAGGTCAGGTGTTGCTGCTCAGCAGCCTCTCCTGGTTGTGCTTGCGGAAGAAGGCTTTCCCAAACTCATAACAGCTGATCATAATGGCACAGGCTGGGGCCACCTTGATCACCCTGGGAAGGAAACCTAGGAGAGAAAAGTAGGAGAGGGAGTGAAAGGGGTAGAGAGAGGGGTGGAGGAGAGGGAGTGACGGGGAGAGAGAGGGGTGGAGGAGAGGGAGTGATGGGGAGAGAGAGGGGTGGAGGAGAGGGATAAGGAGAGAAAGTAGGTCACCAATTAGGAGACTAACCTGAGGTAACTGTGTGTTTTGGGTGAACTATCCCTGTAGCCTGACCTACCTACAAGCAGTCCACCCACGCCATTCTCAGCCACAATCTTGGTCATCACACTGAGAGTGGAGGAGGAGGCCTTGGACGACACTGCAGAGACACATGACAACATAGCTGGGTTAGTAGTACAGGATCACTACACATCAACACATCACTAAAGATCATAAGGATGATTCCATGAATCAGGTGATCAGCCTGGAGTTCTATACCCACAATTCATAGCCTGGAGTTCCCCTATCTCCACCTGCCTCCTGGTCTTCACAACGTCGAAGGGAAGAGTTACTATGGAAGAGATCTGGAGGAAGACATAAACAAGGGTTAGAAATCACACTTATATTTGACAATGCTGCCCTCTAGCAGTATTAGATGGAATAACACCATGTCAGCACAGAAGAAGAGTTACAGAGCTAGAATAACATTAGAAAGGTACAACAAACTATATCAGATATTCAATGTTCAATATATCTAGGTGCTCTACTAGACAGAACAGTTTGAGTTGAGCTGAGAGGACAGCTAGAATACTCACTGATCCAGACACCGCTCCGGATATGAAGGTGATGGCAAACGTTGGCTCTCTGATGTTGTTGTGCTTACACAGCCACGCCTTCCCCTTCTCATAGTTATACCAGTACATGGCTGAGGAGGAAACAGACACAACATGGAACTCCTGTTATCAATCACTAAGAGACAGAGAGAAGGAGAGGGAGAGAGAACAGGGGGCTAGAGAGAAGGAGAGGGAGAGGAGAGAGGAGGGAGCTAGAGAGGAGAGAGAGGGAGAGGAGAGAGAGGGAGCTAGAGAGAAGAGAGAGTGAGAAATAGAGAGTGTTGTATACCTGAGATAGTTATATAGTGATGGACATTGTGTTGTGTCTACCTGAGAGAGATAGAGAGATATAGTGATAGACATTGTGTTGTGACTACCTGAGAGAGATAGAGAGATATAGTGATAGACATTGTGTTGTGTCTACCTGAGAAGGGCACGTCTCTAAGCAGTGTGGGTCCCCAGCCCCTCCAGAGAGACCGCCAGCCCTCGTTGCGTACTGCAGAGTGGATAACCTCACTCAGCTCCCTGTACGAACTTCTCTGGGACTGCATCTTAGTACGGATCAGCTCCAATGGACTGATCACTGTCACAGAGCCCACTGACTCACAGAGAGACAGAGACAGAGAGAGAAAGAGAGAGAGAGAGCGAGAAAACACTTATAAGCACTACACACAGAAAGAGCAGTTAAACAGAGCAGTTAAACACATACATTTCTTTCTCACATGAAAAGGAGGCCATAATTATAGCATGGCGCTGGAGAAGATGGCTGATGTTTTACGTGCTCCTAACCAACAGTTTTTTTGTACATTTTTTGTGTTGTTTGTAACATATTTTTTAACATATTTTGTATATAATGTTGCTGCTACCGTCTCTAAAGACCGAAAATAACTTCTGAAAATCAGAAGAGTGAATACTCACCACCAACTGGCAGGCACTTTTATTTCCTTTAACGAGCCCGACAAGCCCGACATGAAGGACATACTGCTTTCCCGGGAACAGGCCCAAATCCCCGTCATTTGCGTGAATAGAAGACGGAGAAAAAGAGGGTGAAGGTCGGGCTGCCTTCTGAGAATTCGTAGGCCTTCCTTTCTACTAACTAACGTGCAATCATTGGAAAATAAAATCGACGACCACACTATCTACCTAGAGTTTTCATCTGTATTTTTCATAGCTGTCTACATATCACCACTGACTAATGCTGGCACTAAGACCGCACTCAATGAGCTGTATTCCGCCATAAGCAAACAGGAAAACGCTCATCCAGAGGCGGCGCTCCTAGTGGCAGGGGACTTTAACACAGGGAAACTTAAATCCGTTTTACCTAATCTACCAGACAAGTTAAACTACTTCCATGCTCGCTTCGAGGCAAATAACACTGAAACATGCATGAGAGCACCAGCTGTTCCGGGCGACTCCGCAGCCAATGTGAGCAAGACCTTTAAACAGGTCAACATTCACAAGGCCAGACGGATTACCAGAACATGTACTGTGAGGATGCGCTGACCAACTGGCAAGTGTCTTCACTGACATTTTCAACCTCTCCCTGTCCGAGTCTGTAATACCAACATGCATTAAGCAAACCAGCATAGTCCCTGTGCCCAAGAACACTAAGGTAACCTGCCTAAATGACTACCGACCCATAGCACTCACATCTGTAGCCATGAAGTGCTTTGAAAGGCTGGTCATGGCTCACATCAACACCATCATGCCGGAAACCCTAGACCCATTCCAATTTGCATACCACCCTAACAGATCCACAGATGATGCAATCTCTATTGCACTCCACACTGCCCTTTCCCACCTGGACAAAAGGAACACCTATGTGAGAATGCTGTTCATTGACTACAGCTCAGCGTTCAACACCATAGTGCCCTCAAAGCTCATCAATAAGCTAAGGATCCTGGGACTAAACACCTCCCTCTGCAACTGGATCCTGGACTTCCTGACGGGCCGCCCCCAGGTGGTAAAGGTAGGTAACAACACATCCGAAACGTTGATCCTCAACACAGGGGCCCCTCAGGGGTGCATGCTCAGTCCCCTCCTGTACTCCCTGTTCACTCATGACTGCACAGCTAGGCACGACTCTAACACCATCGTTAAGTTTATCGATGACACAACAGTGGTAGGCCTGATCACCGACATCGACGAGACAGCCTATAGGGAGGTCAGAGACCTGGCCGTGTGGTGCCAGGACCACAACCTCTCCCTCAACGTGATCAAGACAAAGGAGATAATTGTGGACTTCAGGAAAAGAAGGACCGAGCACACCCCCATTCTCATCGACGGGGCTGTAGTGGAGCAGGTTGAGAGCTTCAAGTTCCTTGGTGTCCACATCACCAACAAACTAACATGGTCCAAGCACACCAAGACAGTCGTGAAAAGGGCACGACAAAACCTATTCCCCCTCAGGAGACTGAAAATATTTGGCATGGGTCCTCAGATCCTCAAAAGGTTCTACAGCTGCACCATCGAGAACATCCTGACTGGTTGCATCACTGCCTTGTACGGCAACTGCTCGGCCTCCGACCGCAAGGCACTACAGAGGGTAGTGTGTACAGCCCAGTACATCACTGGTGCCAAGCTTCCTGCCATCCAGGACCTCTATACCAGGCGGTGTCAGAGGAAGGCCCTAAAAATTGTCAAAGACTCCAGCCACCCTAGTCATAGACTTTTCTCTCTGCTTCTGCACGGCAAGCTGTACCGGAGCGCCAAGTCTTGGTCCAAGAGGCTTCTAAACAGCTTCTACCCCCAAGCCATAAGACTCTTCAACATCTAATTAAATGGCTACCGAGACTATTTGCATTGCCCCCCCCCTTTATGCCGCTGTTACTCTGTTATTATTTAAGCATAGTCACTTTAATAACTCTAACTACATGTAGATATTTCCTCAATTACCTCGACTAACCGGTGCCCCTGCACATTGACTCTGTACCGGTACCCCCTGTATATAGTCTCGCTATTGTTATTTTACTCTTTAATAACTTGTTACTTAAATTTCTTATTCTTATTCTATAAACTGCATTGTTGGTTAGGGGCTTGTAAGTATGCATTTCACTGTAAGTTCTACACCTGTTGTATTCGGCGCATGTGACTAATAACATTGGATTTGATTTGATTGAAAATAAGGTGTCTGTCGTTTCCATATTTATTTGACATTTTGCAGGATGAAATCTCTTGAGATGCACCATCTCGTTTTCAACAGTGTCCCAACATATATAAATATTTTTTTATTTTATTAAAGTACTTAGTAAGAAGAAGAATATGGCAACTACTGTCTAATAATAATAACAATTAAATAATTCTAATGATAATAAAATATAATTACATTAACAGCATAAAAAGTTGTTGTACAACTACTAATAGGCTTATAACTAATAAAAACTTCTGCTACAACTACTAATACAACTAAGTACTTATAATATAGAGTATACATACATATTTACAAATACCCTCACATGATG
The DNA here is from genome assembly GCF_901001165.1 of Salmo trutta. NCBI lineage: Eukaryota > Metazoa > Chordata > Actinopteri > Salmoniformes > Salmonidae > Salmo > Salmo trutta. Next base: position 71,389,588 of record NC_042959.1, on the reverse strand, counting down.
ATGCTTCTATTAGTTAAAAACACAAACAGTTTGTTCTTAACAGTTGAAAAAGGGTTTTGTAAATGCACTGTGTGATTACAATGTCCTGGTTTCTGTAGCTAAATGATTCCAGTCACTCAGGCCTTTGTACCGTGTCTGAACGATCTTACTCCAACCCCCTTTTGGAATTGCTGCCATTGTCGAAAGTAGTGCGAGTTTTGTGAAGTTAGGTATTCCTTAATATATACAGGGAACTTTAAGTTGATACATTTAAAAAGGAACTAGTACCAATGCAGTGGTCTTCTGTTTGGGATTGACAGCTAGTTTAGTGATTCAGACATTGTTCAATGATGTCTTATAATGGCATCCAAGAATGAATCCGCAAAGATAGTTATAAATGACATCTAATTCGCAAAGTAAGGTCTTGGTTGTGTTTTGATAGATGATATCACCATAGTCTAGGATAGGAAGCAGCAGTTGGGTTACTAAGGTCTTTCTAGTGGATAGACAAAACAACGTTAATCAATCTATCACTATTTATCGCTCTCAAGTATACATCACCACAGTGACCTGTAAGGTCAGAGGTCAGCTCACCTCTGGAGAGGGCGCCTGCTAGTAGAGGCGCCTCCTCAGCATGTGACCCCATCCTGACCCTCAGGGCAGCACGCAGTTGGTCGTAACACGTGAAGTAGATCACCGTCGCCGGGACCGCCATGATACTGCAAGAAGCATTAACAGAGATGCAAATCTAATGTTTCCTCAAGAACCCTGACTCATTCAAATCAGGCATTACAAACAAGAAACCAACATCAACAGATGAAATATCCATAAACAACGAATAAAATGAATCAGCTTTTACCATATCAGACACAAATCAGATGGGTACAAGCAAGAGGTACACATAAAATGTTCCCAAATTAATCAACAGCCCATGACTCAGCCGTTACCACACCGCTCAGACACAAATCCAGGACTGAGAGATTTAAAATAAAACATTAACAAATCAAATATCGATAAACCCTGAGTCTGCAAAATCACAGTGTCCATCCGTACTGCTCGATACAAATGAGCAGAATAATGGGAAGCAATCGTAAACAACTGAATTATCAATAGACTATGAGTTTGCTGAATCACAGCGGGCCAGCCACTCAAGACACAGCTGACCATAAATCAGTGCTGAAGGCAAGTAAGCAGTGTGAATTAGTAATGAGGCAGAGTAACGGCAGACTTCAGACTCACAGGGTTGGAGGGAGGCCGCTCCATAACGACTTGATACCTTCCCTGCGGACTATCTTAATAAAGGCATCCTGCAGAGAGAGGGTCAAAGAACCAGAGCAATAACTAATACATGATACTGATGTACATGTTTATAAACACTGAAGGGTTGTACCGAATGTGGATCTCCCGTTCGTCTACCGTTCATTCAGCACGCTGTTGATGTCTGACTGACGACACTTTTGTGCGATTCTACATGTAAAATCGGTTCACACTCGGTTCGCAAATTACAGCCAGCACTCTGTTCAGAGGAGCAAAATACTCTCGGCAGGCAAATGCTATTGGTGTGTCCAAACCATTATTCAGTGACAATAAAAAGTATGTGAACCCTTTGGAGTTACCTGGACTTCTGCATAAACTGGTCATACAATTTGATCTTCATCTAAGTCACAACAATAGACAAACACAGTCTGTTTAAAACGAATAACACACAAACAATCATACATTTTCATGTCTTTATTGAACACACCGTGTAAACATTCACAGTGCAGGGTGGGAAAAGTATGTGAACCCTTGGATTTAATAACTGCTTGACCCTCCTTTGGAAGCAATAACCTCAACCAAACGTTTTCTGTAGTTGCAGTAGTGGATCAGTGCACTCCTACACTGGTCAGGAGAAATTTTTGACCATTCTTCTTTACAAAACTGTTTCAGTTCAGCAATATTTTTGGATGTATGGTGTGAACCGCTCTCTTGAGGTCATGCCACAGCATCTAAATCGGGTTGAGATCAGGACTCTGACTGGGCCACTCCAGAAGGCGTATTTTCTTCTGTTTAAGCCATTCTATTGTTGATTTACTTCTGTGTTTTGGGTCGTTGTCCTGTTGCGTCACCCAACTTCTGTTGAGCTTCAATTGGCGAACAGATAAGCCTTACATTCTCCTGCAAAATGTCTTGATAAACTTGGGAATTCATTTTTCCGTCGATGATAGCAAGCTGTCCAGGCCCTGAGGCAGCAGAGCAGCTCCAAACCATGATGCTCCCTTAACCATACTTAACAGTTGAGGTTGATGTTGGTGTGCTGTGCCTTTTTTTCTCCACATATAGTGTTGTGTGTTCCTTCCAAACAACTCAACTATAGTTTCATCTGTCCACAGAATATTTAGCCAATAGCGCTGTGGAACATCCAGATGCTCTTTTGTGAACTTCAGAAGTGCAGCAATGTTTATTTTGGACAGCAGTGGCTTCTTCTGTGGTGTCCTCCCATGAATACCATTATTGTTTAGTGTTTTACGTATCGTAGACTCGTCAACAGAGATGTTAGAATGTTCCAGAGATTTCTGTAAGTCTTTAGCTGACATTCCAGGATTCTTCTTAACCTCATTGAGCATTCTGCACTGTGCTCTTGCAGTCATCTTTGCAGGACGGCCACTCCTAGGGAGAGTAGCAACAGTGCTGAACTTTCTCCATTTATAGACAATTTGTCTTACCGTGGACTGATGAATATCAAGGCTTTTAGAGATACATTTGTAACCCTTTCCAGCTTATGCAAGTCAACAACTCTTATTCTTGGGTCTTCTGAGATCTCTTTTGTTCGAGACATGGTTCACATCAGGCAATGCTTCTTGTGAATAGCAAACTCACATTTTTGGAGTGTTTTTTATTGGGCAGGGCAGCTCTAACCAACATCTCCAAACTTGTCTCAATGATTGTACTCCAGGTTAGCTGACTCCTGACTCCAATTAGCTTTTGGAGAAGTCATTAGCCTAGGGGTTCACATACTTTTTCCAACCTACTGTCAGGATATGCGAAGGGCTGTAGGAAGTCTGGCGCAGGAGAGCAGATAGTTGGTAGCAAAACGGAGCCTTTTATTTGGCGATCCAAAAGCACACGGCACAAACTAACACAAAATACAAATAAGGGTTTAACATAACCCAGCTTAACCACCATAACGTGCGCATACATGAACAGATAAACAATACCACACAAAGACATGGGGAAAACAGAGGGTTAAATACACAACACATAATGAGGGAAATGAGAACCACGTGTGTGGAAAAACGAGACAAAACAAATGGAAAATGAAAAATGGATCGGTGATGGCTAGAAGACCGGCGACTTCGACCGCCGAACGCCCGAACAAGGAGAGGCATCGACTTCGGCAGAAGTCGTGACACCTACACTGTGAATGTTTAAATGATGTATTCAATATAGACAAGAAACATACAATAATTTGTGTGTTATTAGTTTAAGAAGAGTGTGTTTGTCTGTTGTTATAACCAATTTATGCAGAAATCCAGATCATTCTTAAGGGTTCACATACTTTTTCTTGCCACTGTACATCTTTATAATGCTTGTGGTTAGCTTTCAATGGGTCCATCACTTGAGGCTGGTTCCAAGTCCCACGGGCTGTGGCGGTCATAACATTTTGTTAGCCGGTGATTGTCAAGCAAATAACAGCCGGTCTAACGATAATTGACAGTTTAACATAAACACATTTAACATCTCCTGGCTTCCACAGATAGCCTATAAGCTACTGATGCAGACCTTTGGAACATCTACATTTTAAAAAGTCTAATAAATCCATGTAATATAGCCTACACCATCACAATAAATCCATGATTTATTTTAGACAAGTCTAAAGAAATATGATATGAAGAAAATGTAGTCTCTTTCAGATTAACAGAATAGCATACTCTGAGTTGTCCTTAAGTTAGGTCCTGATCTGGCTATGCCATATGGTTGTGGGCTACACTAGTTCATTTAGCAGACAAGATTTGCTTAGAATTCCGTGGCATTATTTTATATTATGAAGAATACCATTGAACATAGCTTAATAAAATAGAAAGGATATTTTCTCCAAACGAGGGAGTGTGGACATGCGGCTATTCTGTGTTGAGCAGTTAACAAAGAAACAGGTAATCCTATTTGGTTCATTTAGAGTTATTTATGTAACTTTAGTTGTGATTCAAACATTGGGCTATATGTTTTGCTTTTTAATACATTCTAAGGCTGCAAGAAGTAACTAATGATGATTAGAAAAAAGTTGCATGAAAGACATGAGCTTTGCTTTGTTTGTTGAAGTGTGTACAGTGCAGGCTGTACACACTTAATCAGTCTCTCAATCACAATTCGACAAGCACTTGATAATGCCTCATATTTCCCGGTGGCATCCCCTTTGTGTGGCCGTAATGCCCCCTAAAAAAATCCATGCCTTTTGCGGCCAGTGGCCGTGGTGCCCTTGGGCTGAATATAATAATTATAATTCCCTTCTCCTGGCTGCGCGCTCCGAAGCACCTCTCACTCACAACCACTAGCATACCATTTTTTTTTTTAAATGATAAGGCTGATGCAACAGATCAAAACGTTTAGCTTAACATTTTAATAAACTATTAGGCTATTTCTTCACATTATATGTGCAGCAATAGGCTAGAAGTGCGACTGTTCCATTAGTGGGAAAACACCATTCTCAAAAGTGACAGCAAATGCGATTATGCATGTAATGATTTTATTATTATTAAGGTGCCTTTTTATGGTGAAAATGATCTTCCCCAAACTTGAAACTAACGCATATGTATGCCAGTTAGGCTCTACACCCATTGTGACGCAGATTAATGTGCTTAATTTTAAGAAGTTATTTGGCCACTTTAGTTGTGATACAAACCTTATTAAAACATATAGGCCTATGGGCTAGGCTACATGAGGTGTGTGACTATGATTTGAAAAAGTCGCCAAAAAAAGGCATGTGCTGTTTGTTGCCTTACGCTAGGCATCATCCACAAGTGATATTATATCATTCACAAGTGATATGCTAATATTGTCACCCATCAGACTATTCTTGATTTAATCTTGTCTTTACATAAACTAGATAATATATGTGTGAAATTTGTTTTGATTTAGAATGGACAATTATCATGCGCCTGTTTCGAAACTAGGGGGAAAAAAGACATCATGCACTTAAATAGCAAATGGAGGATGCTTTTCCCATGGTTCATTATCATGCCAGCCAGGTAGGCTGTACTCCTGTTGTAAAGATAAGCAATGTGCTTAATATTAGGAAAGTTGAGAAATAAATATAGTAGGCCTAGTCAATAGAAATCTGATGGGATCCTTATCTTTTTAAAAGAGGCCATCACTCTGTTTTCTCACGCGACTGCATAGCCTATAGAAAGGTTGCACAACATGAGCTCATGGACTCTCATGAAGTGTTTGATTAGATTTTCTATTACATTTGCATTGATGTCAGAGTGATTAGAGGGACAATAGAGTGCTGAGTACCAGGCAGTTAGTAAGTTTGGTAGGCTACTAATGACCATCAGCAGCATCAGAGCTTGGAGAAGCCTAATTACCGTGGCTAAACGGTCATGTGGAATTTGACTGCCATCATGACTCATGACCGCCCGTGGGGCAGTAAGACGGTTACCGTAACAGCCCTAGTCCCATCTAACCCATAGCCTCTGACCCTTGGCCACAATGAGCAATATCTCAATGTTACCCTCTGATAGGCTAGACAGAATTTTCATCACATTGCACACGATACACACCAACCCAATCCTTGCATATCTAGATGTGGGTTGGGAGTTGGGTAGAGGTGTTAAGAGAAGTTTACCAGAGTGCCGTTGAAGTGGCCGGGGGCCTTGTACCAGGCCTTGGAGTTGCCGTTCGCACACACACAGGTATGGTCCATCAGGCCATTGCAGTACACAAAGCATTTCCCTGGAGAACAATGAAGACATACATAATGGATTGAGCACTGTGGTTTAGAGAGAGGACAGAGGAATGGTAGGTTACATTGATTATTGTCTTATTACCTTTGGGAAAAGGACTTTTCTGAGCCTGGAGTCTGATCTTGACAACATCCAGAGGTGTGACTGAAAAAAGACAGTTGTACAACCAGTTAAAATATTTAAATATAATAGTTCCACAATCATATATATATATATAGTCAGTGTATGTGTGTGTAGAGGGTTCCCGTGCTCAACAAACAATGACGTCAGGAGAGCCCCTGAGCAGGAAGCCAACATCTGTTGAAATTGAGTAATGCCATTGGTGTCGACGGGCACAGGATTTTTACCAGAATTACCACTCATCTTGCCTAAGAAAGATATTCAAAACAACATTTGATTCAGTTGTTGTTATGAACATGTAATTGACCAATAAATTATTGTTGAATTCTGGCCAGTAACAATTTGTTTACCTTAGAAAAGCTTCTTGCTAGCTATATTGCAGGAACTAGAAGCTAGCTAATTTATTTAATCTAGCTACTCTTCCACAGTGGACAAGTCTTGCTCTTTGTCAGCGACGGAATTCAAAGCAAACCCTTTTTAAATATGATGTCCCGGTATTCTTATAGCTCGTATCTGTGTATATGTGCTTCATGGGGCAATTCCACAATACATGGCTTCATTCAACTAGATAAAGTGAAATAAGAATAGCTAGTTTACCCAACATGTCATTTGTAAAAATATTTAGACTTTCAGCAGAGCACATTATTGGCACAAGGAGTGCCAGCACATGATTACAGCTACACTAACTAAATACCTATAAATATGACAAATTCCAATTTCTCACTAAATTATGCGTTAGGGATAAAGTCATCAGTTACTTGCTTAATCAATTTTTACTTTTAAAAAAGCTAGAAAAAATATGTGGAAACATCGCATTCGAAAGCAATGATAACTTTAAGCAACAACACCCCCTTTTTGGAATGACGGGATTTTTCGAAGCGGGAAAGAACATAGAACATCTATGGCACAACAAAATATTATGGCAACAAAGTAATCTTAGCGGAACCAAAACAATTTAAAGATACTGTACTGAACTTTCGTGAAAATCGGTTGTAACAAATGTCAATTTACGGAAATATATTGTTTTACAAGACCACAGGCTCTCACGAGGTATATATGAACTTTTAGCGAGTGAGTTAGGAAGCTAACGTTACTTAGTAGCTAGCTGGCAGATTCCACTTCCTGTAGTTTAAAAAACAGGCTATAAAAACAAAGTTTATTGCTTGCTTGTGCTAGCTAGGGTCTGTTCGTTTGCTTTGAAGTCCTATTTTTCATTTTAAACTTCTCTAACTATGTCAATATTTACATTACTCCTTAAACTTATTTTTGTTTGTTTTTAAAGCTAACGATTTTATGCAGTTTAGCTAGATAACGTTACAACGGTTAACGTTGGCATCCATTAACTCAGTTTGTAAACATGTCAATTTCTTACAACACAGGAGAACACAAGGATATTCTATTCTCCTCTCAAATTATATTGAATAAGATGAAATCTAGACGCACCCAAAAGTCTACAAAACCCCGTTTACAAGGTAAGGGATATTTTTAAACATGTAACTAGCGAACGTTATTACTAACGTTACATTGTTGATGAGCCTTATCTGCAAGAAAGTTCCGTCAAAAATTGAAACTAACTTTGCTACTTTTTCAGACCCCAAACTCGCTGATAAGGGGCACAAGTCAGCATCGAAGAGCCATGCCAAATCACCATGTGAATCTTATCCTGCCCAAAAAAAGCCTTTCACTGGGAAACTATTCTACTTAGATTTGCCATCAAACAGAAGAGCAGAGACATTAGAGAATGATATCAAAAGGTTTGGAGGGGTAAGTGAATATGTGTTTACATCTGTTAGCATTTGACATCATGACATAGACAGTAAAGTATTATAGCAAATTGAATGTGGATGATACAGTTATCAGCTTGCCTGCCTTTAACAAAAGGGATAATAATTCCTGAGCCAGTGAAATAGGACATTCAAATTGACAGGTTGTGTGAATTGTTAATAAGCTGTTGTGTTGACATACTGCTGATCATGGACCATTTTGAAGTGAAATGACAACTTGCTGCCTTTCACACCAATGTGGCTACTGTCTACATACTGTGGAGGAGGAGTGGCTTTCAGTCTTTTGGAACATAACTCTTCTAGTGATTGCTTCTGTCTTGTTACCAGAGTTGTTATCTCTCTGGTTGACTCACTTTGATACAATATACATACAGTAAGTTATTGTCCATTTACATAGAAATTCATTTTGTGAAGTCAGCATACAAACACTACACTATAATACATGTAGTACGGAAAACATTGGAAAGTTAGTACTCAAGTCACACATATTTAAAGTCTGCGGCCTAACTGTCCGACCATGTATTGGGCCTGCATCTGTCCTATGTCCCACTGTTCAGCAACCTGATAGCTGACGCAATCAAGCACAACCTGCTCCTATTCTTGCTGAACAGTGGGACCTATATCTCCTTCCGGAGTGCAGCAGCTCAAAACTTTGTGCAAGATTGTGCGTGTGGGGTCCTATTAGAGGCCCTGAAGCCCCTTGCACTGCTGCCTGCTGTCATTTCTCTCTTTTCACCACCATTTTAAATACAGTATTTGATTAATACTCTGGCTCAGGATGGACCTTGCGTGTTCTCCCCCAAATCAAAGTTTATTTGTCACGTGCGCCGAATACAACAGGTGTCGACCTTACAGTGAAATGCTTACTTACAGGCTCTAACCAATAGGGCAAAAAAGGTGTTAGGTGAACAATAGGTAAGTAAAGAAATAAAACAACAGTAAAAAGACAGGCTATATACAGTAGCGAGGCTACATACAGACACTGGTTAGTCAGGCTGATTGAGGTAGTATGTACATGTAGATATGGTTAAAGTGACTGCATATATGATGAACAGAGAATAGTAGTAGCGTAAAAGAGGGGTTGGTGGGTGGCGGGACACAATGCAGATAGCCCGGTTAGCCAATGTGTGGGAGCACTGGTTGGTTGGCCCAATTGAGCTAGTATGTACATGAATGTATAGTTAAAGTGACTATGCATATATGATAAACAGAGAGTAGCAGCAGTGTAAAAAGAGGGGTTGGGGGGGCACACAATGCAAATAGTCCGGGTAGCCATTTGATTACCTGTTCAGGAGTCTTATGGCTTGGGGGTAAAAACTGTTGAGAAGCCTTTTTGTCCTACACTTGGCACTCCGGTACTGCTTGCCATGCGGTAGTAGAGAGAACAGTCTATGACTGGGGTGGCTGGGGTCTTTGACAATATTTAGGGCCTTCCTCTGACACCGCCAGGTGTAGAGCTCCTGGATGGCAGGCAGCTTAGCCCCAGTGATGTACTGGGCCGTACGCACTACCCCCTGTAGTGCCTTGCGGTCAGAGGCCGAGCAATTGCCGTACCAAGCAGTGATGTAACCAGTCATGATGCTCTCGGTGTTGCAGCTGTAGAACCTTTTGAGGATCTCAGGACCCTAGCCAAATCTTTTTAGTTTCCTGAGGGAGAATAGGCTTTGTCGTGCCCTCTTCACGACTGTCTTGGTGTGTTTGGACCATTCTAGTTTGTTGTTGATGTGGACACCAAGGAACTTGAAGCTCTCAACTTGCTCCACCACAGCCCTGTCGATGAGAATGGGGGCGTGCTCGGTCCTCCTTTTCCTGTAGTCCACAATCATCTCCTTAGTCTTGGTTACGTTGAGGGATAGGTTGTTATTCTGGCACCATCCGGCCAGGTCTCTGACCTCCTCCCTATAGGCTGTCTCGTCATTGTCGGTGATCAGGCCTACCACTGTTGTGTCGTCTGCAAACTTAATGATGGTGTTGGAGTCGTGCCTGACCATGCAGTCGTGGGTGAACAGGGAGTACAGGAGGGGACTGAGCACGTACCCCTGGGGAGCTCCAGTGTTGAGGATCAGCGTGGCAGATGTGTTGCTACCTACCCTCACCACCTGGGGCGGCCCGTCAGGAAGTCCAGGATCCAGTTGCAGAGGGACGTGTTTAGTCCCAGGATCCTTAGCTTAGTGATCAGCTTTAAGGGCACTATGGTGTTGAACGCTGAGCTGTAGTCAATAAACAGCATTCTCACATAAGTGTTCCTTTTGTCCAGGTGGGAAAGGGCAGTGTGGAGTGCAATCGAGATTGCATCATCTGTGGATCTGTTTGGACGCTATGCAAATTGGAGTGGGTTTAGGGTTTCTGGGATAATGGTGTTGATGTGAGCCATTACCAACCTTTCAAAGCACTTCATGTCTATGGACGTGAGTGCTATGGGTCTGTAGTCATTTAGGCAGATTGCCTTTGTGTTCTTCGGCACAGGGACTATGGTGGTCTGCTTGAAACATGTTGGTATTACAGACTCAATCAGGGACATGTTGAAAATGTCAGTGAAGACACTTGCCAGTTGGTCAGCACATGGCCGGAGCACACGTCCTGGTAATCCGTCTGGCCCCGCAGCCTTATGTATGTTGACCTGTTTAAAGGTCTTACTCACGTCGGCTATGGAGAGCGTGATCACACAGTCGTCCAGAACAGCTGATGCTCTCATGCATGCCTCAGTGTTGTTTTCCTCGAAGCGAGCATAGAAGTGATTTAGCTCGTCTGGTAGGCTTGTGTCACTGGGCAGCTCGCGGCTGTGCTTCCCTTTGTAGTCTGTAATAGTTTGCAAGCCCTGCCACATAAGATGAGCGTCAGAGCCGGTGTAGTATGATTCAATCTTAGCCCTGTATTGACGCTTTGACTGTTTGATGTTTCATCGCAGGGCATAGCAGGATTTCTTGTAAGCTTCTGGGTTAGAGTCCCGCACCTTGAAAGCGGCAGCTCTATCCTTTAGCTCAGTGCGAATGTTGCCTGTAATCCATGGCTTCTGGTTGGCATATGTACGTACAGTCACTGTGGGGACGACGTCCTTGATGCACTTATTGATAAAGCCAGTGACTGATGTGGTGTACTCCTCAATGCCACCGGAAGAATCCCGGAACATGTTCCAGTCTGTGATAGCAAAACAGTCCTGTAGTTTAGCATCTGCTTCATCTGACCACTTTTTTTTATAGACCAAGTCACTGGTGCTTCCTTCTTTACTTTTTGCTTGTAAGCAGGAGTCAGGAGGATAGAGTTGTGGTCAGATTTACCAAATGGAGGGCGAGGGAGAGCTTTGTACGCGTCTCTGTGTGTGGCGTACAGGTGATCATTTAACATGTTGATAGAAATTTGGTAGAACTGATTTAAGTTTCCCTGCATTAAAGTCTCCGGCCACTAGGAGCGCCGCCTCTGGGTGAGTGGTTTCCTGTTTGCTTATTTCCTTATACAGCTGACTGAGTGCGGTCTTAGTGCTGGAATCTGTCTGTGGTGGTAAATAAACAGCCACGGAAAGTATGGCTGAAAACTCTCTAGGCAAGTAGTGTGGCCTGAAATTTATCACAATATGCTCTATTTCAAGCAAGCAAAATATTGAGACTTCCTTAGATTTCGTGCACCAGCTGTTGTTTACAAATATACACAGACCGTCCCCCCTCGTGTCTGACCCAGTGTCTCTGTCCCCTCAGACAGTGGAGAAGTTCTTCAGCAAGGAGATCAAGTACCTGGTGTCTAATAAGAGAGAGGCCAGGTATGTGCAGTGTCATGGCCGCGACCCACTTGTCCCAAGCCCTGACTCTGGGCACAGCTCCCCCCACCCTCGCCCTCGTCCCGGCAGCCACAGAGACAGCCTCAAAGGAAGCTCCCCGGGCCAGGCAGACATGGTGAGCTGCATCTCAGTGGGATAATTTTCCATGATATGCTGTATAACCGAAGCTATCCATGTATATATATCCATCTCTCCCTATCTCTCTGGTATTTGACAGGTGGTCATAAGCAGGGGCAAGTCTTTTGTGAAGAGAGTTGTAAAAGAGCAGGTTTGTTAAGATCCTCACTAATGAGTTTGGCAAGCTATTTCCAACCTAATGCTACATGTTACTTTTATTGTTTCTGACTTCAGGAGAGTTTGCACTTTGGATCGAAATATTTGTTCATACTTCAGGAGATACTTTGGATTTCAGTTCTTCGGTTAACATGTTTATTTGTTTTTACCCTGTAGGTGAGAATACAAGTCAACGAGATCCTGTCCAATGCTCTGGAGTGGGGAGTGAAAATCCTGTACATTGATGGTAACATGTCTATTCATTTGTTTCATAAGAAATGTTGACATAATGCTTATTATGACAATGATACTTTCGTATGCAAAAAAATATTTTTTGAATTTCCTTCAATTCCAGATGTAATCGCTTATATGGAAAAGAAGAAAAGGAATGTTAAGTATACTGCTGAAAAGCCAACCGCAACCACAGCTGCTGTCAAGAAAAGTGTAAGTCATGTTTCTGGACATATATTTTGACAGTTCTTTCCTGGAATAACATATCACTTACATGAGTCTTGTGTGTTATTCCTTACTAATGTAGGCCAAAGGAGAACCTACAGGAAAACCAGCCTTCCAGAAGTATAAGGGTAAATAATGTCCTGTTGCATGTGACTCTGTTGTCTGTTTACCGCTTCATCACTGTGTTATTGTTATAGAGAACTTCTAAAACCTTCTACGTATATCGTCTCAGTAGATTAAGGTTGATGTTGATAGTGGTTGTACGATAACACTGGTACTCACAGGAGGTTGGTAGCACCTTAATTGGGGAGGACGGGCTTGTGGTAATGGCTGGAGCAGAATCAGTGGAATGGTATCAAATACATTTTTTATTTGATTTATTTAACTAGGCAAGCCAGTTACGAACAAATTCTTATTTACAATGATGGCCTACCCCGGATGACGCTGGGCCAATTGTGAACCGCCCTATGGGACTCCCAAACACGGCTGGTTGTGATACAGCCTGGACTCGAACTAGGGTCTACAGTGACGCCTCGTGCACTGAGATGCAGTGCCTTCGACCGCTGCGCCACTCGGGAGCCCATGTGTTTGATGCCATTCCATTTGCTCCATCCAGCCATTATTATGAGCCGTCCTCCTGTATGTTATTATGAGAAGTTATTTGACCCAGACATAGGCACTGTCTCTAATGCTTTGTTCTGTGTTTTGCTCAGGTGGAAGGATCCGTAAACCCTTTGTAAAGGTAGAGGACTCCAGCAGGTGGGACTCGGATGTCTGTAGTATTGACATATTAAGGCGATTGTTATTGTCATAAGTTGGTGTTTGAGCATGTAATATAGCATCTATCTTATGTCTCTCTGCCAGACATTACCGTCCAATTTATCTGGCCATGCCGAACATGCCAGAGTTTAACCTAACGTCAGCTCCCCCCTGCAGTCCGTTCTATGTAGAGGACCAGGAACACTCTGGGAAGAGACCTAAAGAGCACGGGTATGGAGTCTCATTCACTAAACGCCTCACCTTTCTTAACCCTTCTTGTTGTGAACATAAAGAAAATCCACCAATTACAGAAGAAGCAGTGTGGCAGTATATTCCCCTGTCTTGGCATTTGTGTTTTACCTGATTCACCAAAACATCCAGCTTTTCCTACTGTTGTTGATGGAGATTGCTACAGCAGGAAACGGTTATGTATTGCTTAGCACCCTCCGGGACTAACTGCTAAGTCTTGGTTGCTAGGCAACTATACGTGATTGAACTCTGACCTGGCTATTACTTACTGACCTATGGGTGTCTCAGGAACCGAGGGGCGAGAGTGTCAGCCAGTGAGGAGAGGGGGCAGGATCGGGGCAGGAGGAACAGGGAGAAGAAACGTGGAGGCTACTGCGAGTGCTGCACACTCAAATACAACAACATCAAAGCTGTGAGTTAGAATACATCTGTTTAATGTATGTAAACATAGTTAACACGTGTTTATAACGAGGGCCTAATCATGTACAAAAGGTCTTATGTACTTGATGTAGTGGTAGCAGACATTGTAGTAATGCTTGACTTGTGTCTGTATTCTGCAGCACCTGCAGAGCGAGCAGCACAAGGCCTTCTCCAGAAGTGATGAGTACCTGGTGGTGGACAGGCTCATCACCACACTGCCCTTCAACTTCAGTCACGTCAAAACAACACAAACTCCAACCACAAGGTGCAGTAGTCTTACATTTTTACAATTGAGTCATTTAGCAGATGTTCTTATCCAGAGCGACTTACAGTAGTGAGTGCATATATTTTCATAATTCCCCGTGGGAATGGAACCCACAACCCTGGCGTTGCAGGCACCATGCGCTACCATTTGTCCACACGAGCAAAATCTACCCAAATCAAAAGTAAACGCACACATATTGAATGTTGTTCAGTCACATGTTTGTTAGGAAAACTAATGCAATGTTGTGTGAAACATTTTGCAGATTGCCTGTTTTTTTCCCACCCCTTATTTTCTATGTTGTGCTGATCACCACATCTCTAAGTACATTTTTGTTCCCACAGGTCAAAGTATAGCATAACCTCCCTGTTGTGTGTTCCTGGACCCAGCATACAGATGGAGGAGGAGGGAGGTGTGGAAACCAAAGAGCTGAAGGGGGGATTAATGTCCCTCTGGTCTACTACAGTGGAGCCCCCTCTCTCCCAGAGTGTGGAAAACCCCTTGGAACAGCCTCGGAAGCGCAGCCGAGGAGCCCCTGTTCCCCACAGCACCAGCGAGGGGGAGAAGAGGTGCTCTTACGTCCCAGACAGACCCCAGCCCAAGCACAGATCCCTGTCCTGCAAACAACGCTGCCGACAGGGATCCCCACGCAAGCACCCCCAGAGGGCTGGGCTGAGTCAGACACCTGTGTCTAATGCAGAAATAGACCCTTCTACCCATGACTCTGTCGCCAACCCCAGACTTTCCCATCAGGGCCAGAGAACTCACACAGACAAAGATGGCCGCTCTTCATTTGGTCACACAGAGGATTTACAATGTGGCGATCCAGCTGTATGTGTGAAGGTCCCTTCCAGTCAGCACGAGGTGGCAGGGCCTTCAGAACACCACAAGCTCAGAGCTTTAGAGGAGAGTGAACTGAGTCACGATACGTTGGCTGGGGATACTCTTCCCGGGAATACGGGAGGTGTTCTGGAGCTCAAGGCAGGTGACATGGAGACACACACCCCTCCTGCCAGGACGTTACAGAGGAGGGTCAGGGATTACAGACGGAAGAGAAGGAAAGTTGAGAAGCAGCAGACTGCTCAGGAGCAGGAAAAACCGAGCAATGTTCCCAGCAGCTCTCTGCTGAACCTCTGGCAGCTGTTCCACTCCAGTGAGGACATGGAGTGTGAGTTCAGAGGCTTTCCCAGCTGTTCGACTCCAGTGAGGACATAGACTGGGAGTTCCAGGCCTTCCCCAGCTAGAGAGGAGAGTCGGGGAGGGGGGGGGGTTAGGGTGACCCAGAATCTTCCCAGTATGAGCGCTAACCTGTAATAGACTCACTGTATGAACTTTGTATGACAGTTTCATTGAGTGCCATAGCAGATCTACATGGGAACCCATTGACTGTGGCTCTTTAAACCTATGACTTCTATAAAGGGAATAGTTCCCTTCGGGTTGGGAGGGTGGTGGCGCAACACTGTTGTGTTGATTTAACCGTGGCAGCTTTTAGTCTACCTGGCTTTTTTACCATGACTGGTTTTATCTGGAGAACAGGCTGGAGCACTATTCTCAGTCCTGTACAATGCCTGCATGTGTTCTGGTGTCCAGTGGAACTGCATGGTTGTGTTTTTGGTATGTGGTATTGTAAATGAAAAAAGAATAATAATAATAATAATAATAATAATAATAATAATAATAATAAATAAAAAGGGATACAACCGAAGGTCTTCTATTGAATTGCCATTACATTTCCGTACGCATTGTACAGGTGAAAAAAGTATCTACGTGATATCTGTTTGATAACTGAAAGACTACCTAAACCGCTCTGACATGTCTGTGATCAGTTGAATGAGCACATTCTCATAGAGTACATAGCTCTGACCCTGGACATGCTGTGTTACACAAAGGAGAGGACTCCCTCAAGGCTAACTTGTCATAAAGCACATCGTCCTCTTACACAGCCACCAACACAGAGGCACTGAGACAAGGCGAGAGGGATTGCTTCCTCTTTCACTCCATAACAGTAATAAAGAAGTATTTGCAGTTTCTCATGTACTGAATGCATCTAGAATTCCCCTCAGCATAACTGAAGGAGAAATGCGTTGGTTTTCTAGATTTTCCTTATTTGTGTGCCTGTATTTAGCATAGTGCTCTTGTTCTCCCTCATTTCTTTAAAATGAATGCACTGGGGTCAGATGGGAGTTGCTATGTGGCGCTGGTGATTAGTGATTGAATAGGAGATGCAATTTAAACTATGCGTCTGGGGTGTAAAGAGGCAGGGCCGTGCACAGACCTTTCGGGGGGGCATGTGCTCAAACAAAAACAAAAGGGCACCCCCCCCACAAAAAAAACCTGCACTGCGTTTACAGACTCAGTAAGCAAAAATTACCAGAAGAGAGAAAAGCAGCGCTATCTGATGAGTAAAGTACACACAATTTCAGAAAGCGCGTTCCGTTTACACCAGCCATCACTTTGGAGGGCAGCCTGCCTACAAAGTGCTTGTTGCCAGCCGGGTAGCCCTGTTCTGCCTCACAAATATCAAAATGCATTTGCCAGAATATGTTACATCTTCATCCCATGATATTGAAGTCATAATATCGATGTTACAGCTTCTTTAGACATAGGCCAAGTTTGGGTGGCTACTGGCAATATCTGAAATAAGACCACATCACGAGGTAGCCTGCTGTTCTGGCAATGATGAGTCTAGTTGATTGCTAAACTGTATTTTATATGGATGATTAATGTAGGCCTACTCTGTTTTTGCCAGGCAATACTGGAGGAAATAAACAAGTCTTTCTGGCCACTAATCATGGATAGGTTAAGGCTATTTGGAATCCTTGGGACCTCCCTACCCTAAACCTAAGCTTAGTTTAACCCATACCACCTTTGCCCAACAATGCTGATGACTGGTCATTGGCAGTGGAATATATTCATGGATGCCAAGGGAAGCCAGGCTTCCCCCCCAAAATTACCAAGGAACAAATAAAAAAACTAAATAATTTATCTTTCGTCTCTGTGTTTCATAATTTTCCTTTAATTTGTAAGAGGCTGACTGTATCTCACAGGAGAAAGCATCTGAGAGAGCGAAACAGCGCCCCTCTGTCTGCATGTGTAGGCCATCTATCTCATTATGTCTGGTCCAAATTGTTGCCGCTCGAAGCATTGAAGGCAAGGGAAGCCAACGAGCATTAACATTTATTTAATTTTTTATTTAACCTTTATTTAACCTTCTGTCAGGCCTCCCTTGACAGAAAAAGTATATCAGCATTGAGCTAAACAGAGCGAGCTCAATTTAATGGTCCTGGCGCACCAAAAAAAGTGTCAAGGGAAGCCAGCTTGGATTTTGGCTTCACTACTATCAAATCCCATTGAGCGCATACCTCATTGACAGAAAAAATTGAATTGTTGCATCTCGTTGTGTTGTTGTCCTCCAGTGGCTAGCTAGCCAGCTAGCTAAAATTGGCAAATTCCTAAATTAGCCATGGATGGATATAGGGATTTGGACTTGTGGTTTTACTTAATTCTCTGTACTTTCCAATGATTATAACAGCGATTCTGATCCAACCATTAATTTATACATTGTTGTGCTCCTGGCCTGAAAGGATGGAAGTTCAATACGTAGCTTGATGTAGAACACTAATGTTAAATAGCTAACGTTGCCCATGAATTAAAGTTAGGCTAGCAAGCATTTTAGCCAGGTAGCCCAGGACACCAAAAAATAAAAGCGGGTACTGTATGACAGAGTGATAGACCATTTCGTCAACATGAAAGAGAGGAGGATGGCAATGGCGTTTCTCTACAAGTAGAGTGCGTCAACATGTTTTTCTACTTGCATGAAAGAGCACGCACACACACACGCATAAAATCAGAACCATGGACAGCCACATCATATTTAGCGTATGTTGATTGGACTAAATCGTTTTTGGTATCTTTTAGTTGTCACTGTATTAGACTAAGCAAAGGTGATTTGATGATGTTGAAGTTGAAATGGTGCTGGAATACTGGAGGCTTCCCCAGTGATTTTACCCATGCAACGCTGCTGGTCATTGGTCAACAATCAAGACGCACACATTTTTGGTTCGGAAAATGGGTGCGAATTCGAGTTCAGTGGGTTTAGAACAATGACATATTTATTGTATTTTGGGGGGATTATACCACCACGGAAAAGGGCACTTTGGAGACTGGAAGGGGCATGTGCTCTGCACAGTTAGAGCCCTATCTGTGCACATGCCTGAACAGAGGCAAGGATTATTTGCTGACAATGAGCAATCAATAGGTAATGAGAGCAGGTGGAAGTAATGTTGAGGAGGATAGGGGGCTAGCCATACAATGCATTTGGAATGTATTCAGACCCCTTGACTTTTCCCACATTTTGTTACGTTACAGCCTTATTCTAAAATGTATTAAATAGGTTTTTTCCCTCAATCTACACACAATACCCCATAATGACAAAGCAAAAACAGCTTTTTATACATTTTTGCAAATGTATTTAAAAAAAGTATTCAGACCCTTTACTCAGTACTTTGTTGAAGAACCTTTGGCAGCAAATACAGCCTTGAGTCTTGGGTATGACGCTACAAACTTGGCACACCTGTATTTGGGGAGTTTCTCCCATTCTTCTCTGCAAATCCTCTCAAGCTCTGTCAGGTTGAATGGGGAGTGTCGCTGCACAGCTATTTTCAGGTCTCTCCAGAGATGTTTGATCGGGTTCAAGTCCAGGCTCTGTCTGGGCCACTCAAGGACATTCAGAGACTTGTCCTGAAGTCACTCATGCGTTGTCTTGTCTGTGTGCTTAGGGTTGTTGTTCTGTTGGAAGGTGAACCTTTGCCCCAGTCTGAGGTCCTAAGCGCTCAGGAGCATGTTTTCATCAAGGATCTCTCTGTAATTTTCTACGTTAATCTTTTCCTCGATCCTGACTAGTCAGGCCAAAGAGTTCAATCTTGGTTTCATCAGACCAGAGAATCTTGTTTCTCATGGTCGGAGAGACCTTTAGGTGCCTTTTGGCTCCAAGCGGGCTGGCTACTGCCTTTTACTGAGGAGTGGCTTACGTCTGGCCACAAGGTTCTTCTGTACTTTGCTTTGTTCCTCTTGCCCTCAATCCTGACTAGTCTCCCAGTCCCTGCCGCTGAAAAACATCCCCACAGTATGATGCTGCCACCACCATGCTTTACTGTAGGGATGGTGCCAGGTTTTCTCCAGACGTGACGCTTGGCATTCAGGCCAAACGGAAATCTTGGTTTTATCAGACCAGAGAATCTTGTTCCTCATGGTCTGAGAGTCTTTTAGGTGCCTTTAGGAAAACTCCAAGCGGGCTGTGTGCTTTTTTACTAGGGAATGGCTTCTGTTTGGCCACTCCACCATAAAGGCCTGATTTGGTGGAGCGCTGCAGAGATAGTTGTCCATCTGGAAGGTTTTCCCATCTCCACAGAGGAACTCTGGAGCTCTGTCAGTGACCATCGGGTTCTTGGTCACCTCCCTGGCCAAGGCCCTTCTCCCCCGATTCCAAACTTCTTCCATTTAAGAATGATGTAAGCCACTGTGTTCTTGGGGACCTTTTTTTAAATGTATTTTTATTTAACCAGGTAAGTCCGTTAGGAACAAATTCTTATTTACAATGACGGCCTACCCCGGCCAAACCGGACGACGCTGGGCCAATTGTACGCCACCCTATGGGACTCCCAATCACGGCCAGGTGTGATATATCCTGGAATTGAACCAGGGACTGTAGTGATGCCTCTTGCACTGTATTCCCCTGGGTTGCAGGATCATCTTGAATAAAGATATCAATTGGCCTGGAGGTTTTTTTGGGGACCAAATATGGCACTTGTGTATGTTATTACCTCTGGATTGCTCCTAAAATGCGCTATAGGCCTAAAGGGGTTTAATACATGATCAAGTTGTGATGATTTCTGGTGTATGTGTATGCTTGTAGGGGACCTGCTTACAGTAGTTTATCTATGGCAAAACACAATGCGCAACATCAGGAAGTAGCATTAGCCACTCTAGCATGGTGGTGGAAAATTGTGTTTTATTCAAATAGTACGTATATTTTCTCGTTTTTTTTAGGCCTAAGGGCAATTAAACCGATTTTAGGAGGAAACTGATGCCTTTGCAGCCTGAACGGAGGATGTTTTATGTATGAGCCGGTCGCAGGGGGACACCAGTGTATAGCCGGCTGGGCACATTACAGGTGGACGCAGATGACGTAAAATGAATAATAGCGTCATCTGGCTGTGGGTTGGGCTAATTATACAGCAACTGAGAATATAGTCTAGAAAGAGCATGATGGGCTGTTATTACACAACATAGCAGTATTACAGTTTGTTTATCTTGACCGTGCCCTTCAGTGTTTGTGCCCTTCTATGATTATGCGCAGAAGAGGTCAGAATGTAGTCTAGGTCTGAATGGAGATGGAGCGTGCACACTACAGTTCCCGACATCCCATCTCGACTATCGCTGTTCTCCTCGCATGTTTACGCATGAGGCGCTTCTGCAGTGAGCTACTGTATATTGATGTGCTTTAATGTGTTCCCTCTCCTCCCTTCCTCTTACCTCTCCTCCCTCTCCGCTCTGTGTTCCATAGAGACTCAGCGCGCTCAGATGCACTTGGCGTTCTAGCGGTAGAAACAGCAGCGGGAGCGTCTCAATGCAGGGGCAGCAAGAGCACCCCGATGGCCACCAGTACAAGAGACTGCGCTAAGCAGACGACCAGCGCGCTCTTTCATCTGTGCTTCTCAACCCCGAACCTCCTCTAGCGAAGAGAGAGGTACCCAAATCCGTTTTAGGATATCGCTTTTTTTTGGTCCCTCTTTCTGTCCATTCGATGAAGAAGAACTGATGACGATGTATCGGCGATGGTGGATTTCCCTTTTGTGCGTCTATGGACTGATGTGCATCGTTCATTCCAGCAATCATATGCCTCGAAATGGTAATGTATTTGTGACAACAAATATGTCTATGTATTTTATTGGAATAGATCCGAATGGCAACAGCATCACCAATAACATGTTCCACATTCCATGTTATTATGCTGCCAGAGAGGGAGCCTGAATCCCCAACGTAAACAACCTGTAAAATATGCATTTAATGTAACCGTATGAAAGGGAATCGGTCTATTATTAATTAAAACTATTTGAGGAAAGATATTCCAAAACCATTAAAGTGCTATTTCACATTGATTTATGTTTTGGTATAGGCGCTTGTAGCTGTGCTTTTTTGCGCCAGGATAGCTATCGCAGTCTTAACATCGCTGTTTCCTCCCTGTGCAGGAGACGCCTTGTCGCAGGCGAAGGCTGTTCGTGATGCGAGCAGGTTCGCCGGGAAGGAGGACACGGTCCCTCTCCGTCTGCTCTACAGCATGCACAACCACAGTCAAATCACCCACGATGTCATCAGCACCAGGACTAGAGCCAGTTCCAGCCCCACACAGGTAGCCTACACAGTGCTGGTGTTATTTATTATGGTGGCGATGGAGCTCCGCTATTTGTAGAGAGACAAATGCCTTTGGTACGCGTTGCTATTGTAGACATCCCGCTATTCTCATGTTGTTTATGTTTTTGTTGAATCATCTCCTTTTTATGCATTTCACAGAGAATTCGGAACGATCACATTTTCACCTATAACAAGCTAGTTCTTTTGACTAGTGGTCTATTTACAGAAATATAGGCTATTCAATTTCGCCACATTTAAAACGGTAGGCGGTGTCTTTTCGTTGAGCAAAATAAAGATAGCCTAGTGGTATATTGTGGGTTTTTCTATGCACATACATACACAAAAGACAGGCTCAGACCTGATCAGCAAAAGAGCCCATGCATGAAACACATGGGGATGAAGCCTATGCATTAGAATGAATAGACAAATAGGCCTATAACATCCATATATGCTTAATTGGGTCAAATATTTAGTTTTTGTTATATAGTAGGAGAGGTTCTTATTATTATAAAGGTGAGTGGACCTGACATAATATTTTCAGAATCTATTGAATAATGATTGGTTTGTGCCCTTATAATGGATTCGCCCGTAACCCACATGGCCCTATGTCTGAGACACACTGCTTCTTGGATGGTTAAAGAGAGTCTGCTCTCTGTCTGGTTGGCATCCTTTACAGTTCACTAGCTGGCTGGTTGCTTTGGCTATTCAATTATCTGTTTGATGTGAAGACCTAGTCTGGATACTCAGATATAATCATAAGGCTCTCTACCTCTGAAATGTACACGTTATAAACATAATCAGATTTTTATTCCACTCTTCCATACTTTTATCTAAAATCTAGTTGTGTCATTGATATTAAAGGCCCAGTGCAGTCAACACATGTGATGTGTCTGTGTTTTATATATATTTCTACACTATGAAGTTAGAATAATACTGTGAAAATGATGATAGTGCCCATTTAGTATAAGAGCTGTTTGAAAAGACCGCCTGAAATTTCAGCCTGAGCAGAGGGACATCGAGAGCACAGGCACAAGGGCAGACACTTTCATTACAGGAATCATGAGGATAATGCACTTTATAGTTTGACCAAACCATGGTTTTAGTCACCCCAAAAATAGGACGTTTTGAGTGAGGTGACTATGTAGAATGTGCTCTTTCTCTGTTTATATCCACCCTTTCAGTGTGTTTACTAGTATAATGACAAGGTCGGAGCAGTTCCCTTTGCTCATATTGCGTTTAACTTTGAATGTGAGTTTACATGACCTCAGCCTATCAGAAAACCAGGCAGGCCCGTCTTGGTAGGGGGGCCGGCCATTGCCCACTGATCAGCCAAAGGCTCATTATAGAGTAGAATAACGGAGAAATTGCGCAAAAACCATCTGGCATTTGCCAAATGGCCAATCTGCCCCTGGACGCTAACCTATTATGGGTTTATATTTCCAGAGGCTATGCTAGGCTAAAGGTAGCCTGCTCGGGGCGCCCACAGGGTCAGGTAAAGGGCTGCAGAGTGTGTCAGGCAGGGAAGGTGTTAACCCTTTGTCTCTCACTCCAAGGGAGAGAGAACCAGGCTAGCCATGATAACCAAACTAATTGGACACATCTGTCATTGGCTTCAACATTGTTTATATGACCTCACTGGTGTTCTATATGTTGAGCTCTAATAAGGAACATGAGCGTACGTCATTAGAACAGTTAACTTGGGACTGGAACATGTCTGCCAGATACTGATAAAGTAGTTTGGCTTCATTTGTCTTCAAAAGAAGATTCTAGTGTCAGGTAAAAGAAAGTTATTGGGGGAAGCACTGCCTCATCTTTTTCCCACTATTTAAAGCACAACTTCATCAGGTGTCTCCAGGTGAAATTATACTGCCCCACAAAGGGAGAGAAAGAGAGAGAGATATGATGGAATCTTCATTTGATCTGATCAGTCTCTGAGTTTCTTGTCATCCCCAGAGAGTTGAAAACTGACCTCAAATCAGCCACTTCGTCACACAGCCTGCATTCTCAGCGTCATATGGTCTGATTCTGCTCTGATTTTGGCTGTTTTTAGTTTGGTATCATAACATCTGAAAGGAACCTGTCAAATCATTCTTAAACGTATGACACACAAAAATAACTATTTATAGACTTGCGTTGAGTCTACTATTTTCAGTTAAAGGCGTAACCTACTGTACACCTTTTTAAAAGAGGAGCTTTGAGAAGAGCTCAGCTGAGTGCTGTTTAAGCGTTTCTGTGGAAGAAAAGCACTTATAGTCATGGGCCCATAGCCATCAGTGGAGTTGCTGTGTGTGTGTGTGTGTGTGTGTGTGTGTGTGTGTGTGTGTGTGTGTAAGGCTGTCTGTGTTGTAGTAGGATAACAGCACTTCCTGGTAGGCCCCTAGCTCCATCAGTGGAGTTAAGTCCTGCTATGATGCAGTAATCAATGAAACAGGAGTCGCTGATGGTCTCGGTGCCTCGGCTCGGTGCCTCGACTCGGCCCAGTCAAACTGGGAAATCTGGTCCAGGAGAACACAATTACTGGTACCACCAGGGAGTACCAGGGAGTGCTGTGGATTCAGTTCACTTAATTTGATTTTAAAGTGTGCCCTGAAAAGGAATCACATACTTGCGTACCGGTATATTCGCGTGCGTACACACACACACACACACACACACATAGTAACAATAGTGTCTGTTGCCATAGGGGACCCCGAGGTCTAAGGTCATCCTTGGGTAAAGATTGGGGCATTTCATACTCGCGCACACACACACACTCCCTTGGTTTTAATGCAGCGTCCGGTGTGTATTGACTCAGGCCCGTGGGCCATGCCTGGGGGAGGGGTTAGTCCTGTATTAGACTAGCTGGGGACTCCCTCAGAGTTACACAGGAACAATAGTGGGAAGTCATCGTTTCCCCTGGGGCCTGTAATAAACCACGCGCCATATGTGCCCAGAGCTAGGGATGTATTAGACCTTCCCCCTCAACCCAATCAATCATTTCTGGATGAGCCAACAGCGAGGGAGGGAGGGAGGGAGGGTGTGTGTGTGTGTGTGTGTGTGTGTGTGTGTGTGTGTGTGTGTGTGTGTGTGTGTGTGTGTGTGTGTGTGTGTGTGTGTGTGTGTGTGTGTGTGTGTGTGTGAGTACAGGGCGAGGTGGGAGGGTGTGAGTACAGGGGGGAGGTGGGAGTGTGTGAGTTACACAGATTTGCATGGTTAATTTCACCGATGTCTCTCAGAATGTCTGGGTCTAGTTCAGCTTCCATCACATCTCCCCTGTCTCTCAGAATGTCTGGGTCTAGTTCAGCTTCCATCACAGCTCCCCTGTCTCTCAGAATGTCTGGGTCTGGTTCAGCTTCCATCACAGCTCCCCTGTATCTCAGAATGTCTGGGTCTGGTTCAGCTTCCATCACAGCTCCCGTCTCTCAGAATGTCTGGGTCTGGTTCAGCTTCCGTCACAGCTCCCGTCTCTCAGAATGTCTGGGTCTGGTTCAGCTTCCATCACAGCTCCCGTCTCTCAGAATGTCTGGGTCTGGTTCAGCTTCCATCACAGCTCCCGTCCCTCAGAATGTCTGGGTCTGGTTCAGCTTACATCACAGCTCCCCTGTCTCTCAGAATGTCTGGGTCTGGTTCAGCTTCCATCACAGCTCCCGTCCCTCAGAATGTCTGGGTCTGGTTCAGCTTCCATCACAGCTCCCCTGTCTCTCAGAATGTCTGGGTCTGGTTCAGCTTCCATCACAGCTCCCGTCCCTCAGAATGTCTGGGTCTGGTTCAGCTTCCATCACAGCTCCCGTCTCTCAGAATGTCTGGGTCTGGTTCAGCTTCCATCACAGCTCCCGTCTCTCAGAATGTCTTCCTTTCCTTAAAGTTCATGTACAGTATGTATATTGTTAGTTGTTTTGAAAAAGCTTTTTCAGCACTCAATGGAATAGAGATAATTGTACAACGTTTCTGAAAATGTTTTTATTCACAGGGGAACCACGTGGCCCAAGCCAGCTTCCAGGTGGACGCGTTTGGTGAGCAGTTCATCTTGGATGTTGAACTGAACCAGTGAGTATAACCTTTGACCTATCACCAACATTCTCTGTATCTACTGAGCTAAATCCCCTTTCTCTCTATGTCATGATTTCTGCATGTGATAGTAAAATAGCCAGTAGTACTAGACAGTATTTTGTATGATTAAAGGGATTCTCTGTTACTTTTGTATACTTATTAGCAAGTAGCACCCATGAGCCAAAAGTGGTCCCCGAAAATAACGTACTACATCACATATGTGCAGATACTGTATGTGCACCACGTCATTGCTCTCTCTTTCATTCTGTTGTGTGTGATTCTTGCTAGCTGTCACTCAAATTACGAGGGGCTGAATCTCATTGGCTGGAACTGAAATTGCTAGGGGTCTGTTCCATGCGGGGAAATGTAGGGAAAATGGTTCTGCAGCTTCCAGAAAATAGTCACTTTCAAACGAGCAGTTTCGTGCCTAATTGAGGTAAGACCATAATTCCGATCATAGATTATGCATGGGTGAACTACATATTGACACATCCAGGCCAAAGCAGAAGGTTTCAAAAATACTTACTAGTTGCCAAAGTACCGGAGCATGTCTTTAAGAGCTGTTTAATTAGTCCCTAATGTCTTCCTCACGAAGCTTTGATCTGGGAAAACCTGCTAGTGGCAGTGCTGTAGGCCTATCATTGATTATGAGTACTTGGTTGGTAATACTGCTTATAGGCTGCTCATTCACTTGGGAACAATAGTTTATAAGCCGTTCATAAGCAGGTTATAAGCTGTTCATAAGCAGGTTATAAGCCGTTATTATGCAGGTTATAAGCCGTTCATAAGCAGGCTTTCAAATGAGGTCTCAAAGGGATACTGCAAGATTATAGCAGTTTTCATTGCGCACAGAATAAAGGAAGTTAAGAGGTAGTTTCGCGAGCCTGTGCTAACTAGTGTTAGCGCAATGTTTGGAAGTCTACAGGTACGGTAGCATGTTCTTCATGGTGCATGCAGAGACATTAAAATGGGACCCACGAGTTCTGCCTCTGGGTATGTAGAACAACAGAATCTGGCAGTACATCTTTATCACAGTGCTCTAATGGTCTCTGTAATGGAGGCATGAGGAATGAGACATCTTTCACCTCTGGCTGATCGTAGTGGTACAGAGCAGACAGGACCATATTTCCTCCCAGTGTCCAGTGCCTTTTGAGCCACCTTGTTTTGGGGAATAAATTATGTTGTGTGTTTGGGGCTATTTCTCTCGTTCTCCATCCCGCCATTTCTCTCTTGCTGAGCTTTCTCCCCTTTTCACTTTTACTCCCTCACTGTTTCTCTGTCAGCTCTTTCCACTTCTCTCTCCCTCTCTTCCCTTCTCTCATGCTCTCTCTATCTGGCCCTCACACTCTGCTGACCAATGGTCTTTCACTAATGAGGGGAAGTTGTCTCTCTCTCTCTCTCTCTCTCTCTCGCTCTCTCTCTGTGTCTGTGTTTGTCTGTGTCACAGACACACAGACACAGGGTGACAGGTTCATTACACATCACTGCTTTCTGTGTCAGAAAGTAGGTTGGCCCTCTTTGAGGTCTTGTAGATCGGTGCATTGATGAAAGTAGGCTGGCCCTCTGAGGTCTCGTAGATCGGTGCATTGATGAAAGTAGGCTGGCCCTCTTTGAGGTCTCGTAGATCGGTGCATTGATGAAAGTAGCCTGGCCCTCTGAGGTCTCGTAGATTGGTGCATTGATGAAAGTAGGTTGGCCCTCTTTGAGGTCTCGTAGATCGGTGCATTGATGAAAGTAGCCTGGCCCTCTTTGAGGTCTTGTAGATCGGTGCATTGATGAAAGTAGCCTGGCCCTCTGAGGTCTCGTAGATTGGTGCATTGATGAAAGTAGGCTGGCCCTCTGAGGTCTAGTAGATCGGTGCATTGATGAAAGTAGGCTGGCCCTCTTTGAGGTCTCGTAGATCGGTGCATTGATGAAAGTAGGCTGGCCCTCTTTGAGGTCTCGTAGATTGGTGCATTGATGAAAGTAGGTTGGCCCTCTTTGAGGTCTCGTAGATCGGTGCATTGATGAAAGTAGGCTGGCCCTCTGAGGTCTAGTAGATCGGTACATTGATGAAAGTAGGTGGGCCCTCTTCGAGGTCTTGTAGATCGATGCATTGCACTATTTTAGTTTATAAAGCCCCCTTACACAACTTCTGCCGTACCTTGCGTCATTGTTAACCTACAGATGTAGGAGCTACCAGACCCGGTCTCAGGGAGCGCTAACTCGGGACATCTCTTCCATCTCCACTGAGTTTGGTGAATCTGCTTTAAGTTTTTTTGCACCTTACTCTTGGAATAGTTTCCAAAACTCTTTAAATGTGATGTTTTGGTGTCTCTAGGGCTATTCAGATGGCTGCTGATTGATTATCTGTTTTACTGAAGAATGTGTGTTTTCTGTGATTGTGTTTTGTATCTCTGATGTGCTTTTTGTGTTGTATTGATGTGTATCATTTTTGTAATCACAGGGTTCTTCTGAAAAAGAGACCTTGGTCTCAGCATGACTCCCTGTCAAAATAAAGGTGAAATAAATCAAACAAGCTCACCTAAGCAGGCAGTTGTGTGTAGAAGTGAGTCTGCATCATTAGAGTGAGTCTGTACTCTGTCGTGTCATTATAACTGAAGTCATCTCTCTCTGTATGAGGATCTATTCCCCCTGTCACCCAGAGCCATTCACACAAAGTAGACCCAGAGAAATGGAGATGACATCACAGGAATATCCAAACAGCACAGTGCTGCCACTCGTAGGGTTACTGTATGATGCATGAAGCGTCATGTGTCATGACACAGTGTCCCTGTGGGACACGGTCAGGCACGTCTCTGTCGTATGTTGTGTTTGGTGACCTGAGGTGCTGGATGTCATCCATCATATGGAGTCTGTGCTGTAACTGTGTGTATGTATGGTTTGGGAAGCCTTTTCAAATCAAATCAAATTGTATTGGTCACATGCACATGGTTAGCAGATGTTAATGCGACTGTAGCGAAATGCTTGTGCTTCTAGTTCCAACCATGCAGTAATAAAAACAAAATACTGCATAAGAACGCAAAGCGAGGTGGCCATCTCTGTCGGCGCCAGATGTACCTGCATATAGATTTAAACCCCTGTCCTGTTGTAGTGATCAGTACAATGGTAGTATGGAGAGAATGGTTCTCTGTCCTGTTGTAGTGATCAGTACTATGGTAGTATGGAGAGAATGGTTCTCTGTCCTGTTGTAGTGATCAGTACAATGGTAGTATGGAGAGAATGGTTCTCTGTCCTGTTGTAGTGATCAGTACAATGGTAGTATGGAGAGAATGGTTCTCTGTCCTGTTGTAGTGATCAGTACAATGGTAGTATGGAGAGAATGGTTCTCTGTCCTGTTGTAGTGATCAATACAATGGTAGTATGGAGAGAATGGTTCTCTGTCCTGTTGTAGTGATCAGTACAATGGTAGTATGGAGAGAATGGTTCTCTGTCCTGTTGTAGTGATCAGTACAATGGTAGTATGGAGAGAATGGTTCTCTGTCCTGTTGTAGTGATCAGTACAATGGTAGTATGGAGAGAATGGTTCTCTGTCCTGTTGTAGTGATCAGTACAATGGTAGTATGGAGAGAATGGTTCTCTGACCTGTTGTAGTGATCAGTACAATGGTAGTATGGAGAGAATGGTTCTCTGTCCTGTTGTAGTGATCAGTACAATGGTAGTATGGAGAGAATGGTTCTCTGACCTGTTGTAGTGATCAGTACAATGGTAGTATGGAGAGAATGGTTCTCTGTCCTGTTGTAGTGATCAGTACAATGGTAGTATGGAGAGAATGGTTCTCTGTCCTGTTGTAGTGATCAGTACAATGGTAGTATGGAGAGAATGGTTCTCTGTCCTGTTGTAGTGATCAGTACAATGGTAGTATGGAGAGAATGGTTCTCTGACCTGTTGTAGTGATCAGTACAATGGTAGTATGGAGAGAATGGTTCTCTGACCTGTTGTAGTGATCAGTACAATGGTAGTATGGAGGGAATAGTATGGAGGGAATGGTTCTCTGTCCTGTTGTCTCTTTCTCTCCCTCCCTCTTTCCATCTCTCTCTCTTTTGCGGTGGCTATGTGTTTCATGAGTTTCTGTTATATGCTCTGTGTGTGTGTTCTGCTCTTCTCTTCTCCATCCATCCCTCGCTCCCCAAGCGCTGCTCACTGACCTCACTCTTTAACCAATCACACTCCACCCTGCTTGGGTTAAATGCAGAAGACACATTTCAGTTGAATGCATTCCATTGTACAACTGACTAGGTATCCCCCTTTCCCTTTGTTGACGAGATAACTTTCTTGAGCTGTGTGTGTGTGAGAAGGGCATTGAGGTTGGGCGTGCATGTTTCTTGGCTTCATGCAGCGAGACCTACTTTCCTTAGGTTGATTAATGGCATCTTTCCTGTGTGTGTGTGTGTGTGTGTGTGTGTGTGTGTGTGTGTGTGTGTGTGTGTGTGTGTGTGTGTGTGTGTTTGTATGTGTTTAAGCAGTTACAAGCATAACAAACAAGAGGCTGCTTGTTTTTATTTCAGTTTATTTTGAGATGCTACTCTCTCTTTCCACTGGGATCTTTTAATAAGATCCCAGATTTGATGATGAAGAAGAACCTCTCAGAAACATATCAGGTATTTTTAGTTTATGCCTACTGCAACTGTGAGGGTGTGTGTGTTTTTAGTGTTTCAAGTTTTAATGTTACATACACAAGTACAGTGAAATGCCTTTCTTGCAAGCCCTAAACCCAACAATGCAGTAGTCAGTAGCAATGTAGTATACCAAAGTATTACAGGGCTGAAGTGTGTCTGTGTTGCCTAGCGTGCTAAGGTCACACATCACTCCCTTAGGCTTCTTTGTTCTCTGCCTCTTACATCTTCGGCTGCCTCCAAATTGCCATTCATGGCCTCGGGAGTGGGCTGGGATGGAGTGGGAGTGGGCTGGGATGGGGTGGGAGTGGGCTGGGATGGAGTGGGAGTGGGCTGGGATGGGGTGAGAGTGAGCTGGGATGGAGTGGGAGTGGGCTGGGCTGGGGCTGCTTCTTTGAATGATGCTCCCCTTTCCTCATAAACCACACCTCCTCCTCACCCCTCACCTCCCCTCCCACCTGCTCACGCTGAATAATTGATGTCCCTGTAAGATTAAAGGGGGACACTGAAATGGGATGTGTGTGTGTGAATGGCTCAGTCTGGTGCTCTTACTGCAGTACCAATTAAGCCTCAATGTGGCTCTTATAAACCATGTTTAGAGCCTGTGGGCCCACAGAACATATTATTTACATTACAACTAGTACAAACCTATTATTTACATTACAACTAGTACAAACCTATTGTTTACATTACAACTAGTACAAACCTATTGTTTACATTACAACTAGTACAAACCTATTGTTTACATTACAACTAGTACAAACCTATTATTTACATTACAACTAGTACAAACCTATTGTTTACATTACAACTAATACATACATAAATAATTACATTTACATTACATTTTAGCAGACGCTCTTATCCAGAGCGACTTACAGTAGTGAATGCATACATTTCATGCATTTTTTTTTTTTTGTACTGGTCCCCCGTGGGAATCGAACCCACAACCCTGGTGTTGCACACACCATGCTGGCGTTGCAAACACCATGCTCTACCAACTGAGCCAAAGGGAAGGACAAACCACAGGGAAGGATTACCGTCCCGTAGCACTCACGTCGGTAGCCATGAAGTGCTTTGAAAGGCTGGTCATGGCTCACATCAACAGCATCCTCCAGAATACCCTGGACCCACTCCAATTCGCATACAGCCCCAACAGATCCACAGATGATGCAATCTCAATCGCACTCCACACTGCCCTTTCCCACTTGGACAAAAAGAATACCTATGTGAGAATGCTGTTCATTGACTACAGCTCAGCGTTCAACACCATAGTGCCCTTGAAGCTCATCACTAAGCTAAGGACCCTGGAACTAAACACCTCCCTCTGCAACTGGATCATGGACTTCCTGACGGGCCGCCCCCAGGTGGTAAGGGTAGGCAACAACACGTCTGCCACGCTGATCCTCAACACTTTGGCCCTTCAGGGGTGTGTACTTAGTCCCCTCCTGTACTCCCTGTTCACCCACGACTGCGTGGCCAAACACGACTCCCAACACCATCATTAAGTTTGCTGATGACACAACAGTGGTAGGCCTGATCACCGACAACAATGAGACAGCCTATGGGGAGGAGGTCAGAGAACTGGCAGTGTGGTGCCAGGACAACAACCTCTCCCTCAATGTGAGCAAGACAAAGGAGATGATCGTGGACTACAGTGAAAGGTGGGCCGACCAGGCCCCCATTAACATCAACGGGGCTGTAGTGGAGCGGGTTGAGAGTTTCAAGTTCCTTGAACGATCTATCATGTTCCAAACACACCAAGACAGTTGTGAAGAGGGCACGACTAAACCTTTTCCCCCTCAGGAGACTGAAAAAAATTGTCATGGGTCCCCAGATCCTCAAATAGTTCTACAGCTGCACCATCGAGAGCATCCTGACCGGTTGCATCACCGCCTGGTATGGCAACTGCTCGGCATATGACCGTAAGGCGCTACAGAGGGTAGTGCGTACGGCCCAGTACATCACTGGGGCCAAGCTTCCTGCAATCCAGGACCAAATAATAGGTGGTGTCAGAGGAAAGTCCATAAAATTGTCAAAGACTCCAGTCATCCAAGTCATAGACTGTTTTCCCTGCTATCGCACGGCAAGCGGTACCAGAGCTTCAAGTCTAGGATCAAAAGGCTCCTAAACAGCTTTTACTCCCAAGCCATAAGATTGCTGAACAATTAATAAAATGGCCACCAGACTATTACATTGACCCCCCCCCCCATTTGTTTTGTACAGTCGTGGCCAAAAGTTTTGAGAATGACACAAATATTAATTTTCTCAAAGTCTGCTGCCCCAGTTTGTATGATGGCAATTTGCATATACTCCAAAATGTTATGAGGAGTGATCAGATGAATTGCAATTAATTGCAAAGTCCCTCTTTGCCATGCAAATGAACTGAATCCCCCAAAAACATTTCCACTGCATTTCAGCCCTGCCACAAAAGGACCAGCTGACATCATGTCAGTGATTCTCTCGTTAACACAGGTGTGAGTGTTGACGAGGACAAGGCTGGAGATCACTCTGTCATGCTGATTAAGTTCTAATAACAGACTGGAAGCTTCAAAAGGAGGGTGGTGCTTGGAATCATTGTTCTTCCTCTGTCAATCATGGTTACCTGCAAGGAAACATGTGCCGTCATCATTGCTTTGCACAAAAAGGGCTTCACAGGCAAGGATATTGCTGCCAGTAAGATTGCACCTAAATCAACCATTTATCGGATCATCAAGAACTTAAAGGAGAGCGGTTCAATTGTTGTGAAGGGTGCCCAAGAAAGTCCAGCAAGCGCCAGGACCGTCTCTTAAAGTTGATTCAGCTGCGGGATCGGTGCACCACCAGTACAGAGCTTGCTCAGGAATGGCAGCAGGCAGGTGTGAGTGCATCTGCACGCACAGAGAGGCGAAGACTTTTGGAGGATGGCCTGGTGTCAAGAAGGGCAGGAAAGAAGCCACTTCTCTCCAGGAAAAACATCAGGGACAGACTAATATTCTGCAAAAGGTACAGGGATTGGACTGCTGAGGACTGGGGTAAAGTCATTTTCTCTGATGAATCCCCTTTCCGATTGTTTGGGGCATCTGGAAAAAAGCTTGTCCGGAGAAGACAAGGTGAGCGCTACCATCAGTCCTGTGTCATGCAAACAGTAAAGCATCCTGAGACCATTCATGTGTGGGGTTGCTTCTCAGCCAAAGGAGTGGGCTCACTCACAATTTTGCCTAAGAACACAGCCATGAATAAAGAATGGTACCACCACATCCTCCGAGAGCAACTTCTCCCAACCATCCAGGAACAGTTTGGAGATGAACAATGCCTTTTCCAGCATGATGGAGCACCTTGCCATAAGCCAAAAGTGATAACTAAGTGGCTTTGGGAACAAAACATTGATATTTTGGATCCATGGCCAGGAAACTTCCCAGACCTTAATCCCATTGAGAACTTGTGGTCAATCCTCAAGAGGCAGGTGGACAAACAAAATCCCACAAATTCTGACAAACGCCAAGCATTGATTATGCAAGAATGGGCTGCCATCAGTCAGGATGTGGCCCAGAAGTTAATTGACAGCATGCCAGGGCGGATTGCAGAGGTCTTGAAAAAGAAGGGTCAACACTGCAAATATTGACTCTTTGCGTCAACTGTATGTAATTGTCAATAAAAGCCTTTGACACTTATGAAATGCTTGTAATTATACATCAGTATTCCATAGTAACATCTGACAAAAATATCTAAAGACACAGAAGCAGCAGACATTGTGAAAATTAATATTTGTGTCATTCTCAAAACTTTTGGCCACAACTGTACACTCGCTGTTTATTATCTATGCATGCATAGTCACTTCACCCCTACCTACATGTACAAATTACCTCAACCTGTACCCCCGCACACTGACTCGGTACCGGTACCCCCTGTATATAGCCTCGTTATTGTTATGTTATTGTGTTACTTTTATTATTTTTTTACTTTAGTTTATTTGGTAAATATTTTCTTAACTCTTCTTGAACTGCACTGTTTGTAAGGGCTGTCGTCGGAAGAAGACCAAGGTGCAGCGGAGTTAGTGTTCATCTTGACATTTAATTCAAACAAAGAGAACACTATACAAAAAAACAGGAAAACCGACAGCCAAACAGAACTGACAGGAAACACACTGAACAGAAACAATTACCCACAAAACCCAAAGGAAAAACATGCTCCTTATGTGTGACTCCCAATCAGCAACAACGAGCTTCAGCTGTGCGTGATTGGGAGCCACACACGGCCCAAAACAAAGAAATACAAAAACATAGAAAAAGGAACATGGAACGCCCACCCAATGTAACACCCTGGCCTAACCAAAATAAAGGACAAAAACCCCTCTCTATGGCCAGTGCGTTACAGTACCCCCCCCCCCCCCAAGGTGCGGACTCCGGCCGCAAAACCTGACACTGAAGGGGATGGTCCGGGTGGGCCTTCTTACGGCGGCGGCTCAGGTGCGGGACGTGGCCTCTGTTCCACCCTTGGCGTCGCCCTCTTAGGTGGCGCACCTGGCCGTGCCGAAGGTCTGGAGGGCGACCCTGACTGCGCCCGGCTGGTGGGCGGCCCTGGTTGCGCCCAGCTGGCGGGCGGTGATGGCTGCGCCCAGCTGGCGGCGATGGCTGCGCCCGGCTGGCGGGCGGCGATGGTTGCGCCCGGCTGGCGGGCGGCAATGGCTACGCCCGGCTGGCGGGCGGCGATGGCTGCGCCCGGCTGGCGGGCGACCCTGGTTGCGCCCGGCTGGCGGGCGTCCCTGGCTGCGCTCGGCTGGCGGGCGTCCCTGGCGGCTCCGGCGGCACTGACCCAGGATTCACCAGCCTGGGGAAATATGAAGGAGGCCTGGCCCTGGGCGCAGGCACAGGACTCACCAGTCCGGCGGGCGGCTCTGGCGGCTCCGGGCTGGCGGGCTGCTCTGGCGGCTCTGGCCCAGGATTCACCAGGCTGGGGAGACATGAAGGAGGCCTGGCCCTGGGCACAGGCACAGGACTCACCAGGCTGGGGAGACATGAAAGAGGCCTGGCCCTAGGCGTAGGCACAGGACTCACCGGGCTGGCGGGCGGCTCTGTCTGCTCTGGACAGGCGGGCGGCTCTGGCGGCTCCGGACAGGCGGGCGGCTCTGGCGGCTCCGGACAGGCGGGCGGCTCTGGCGGCTCCGGACAGGCGGGCGGCTCCTGACTAGCGGGCGGCTCTGGCGGCTCCGGACTGGCGGGCAGCTTTAGCGGCTCCAGACTGGCGGGCAGCTCTGGCGGCTCCGCACTGGCGAGACCCACTGGAGGCCTAGTCCTGGGAGGTGGCGAGGACGGACCAGGATGGGGAGACCCACTGGAGGTCTAGTCCTGGGAGGTGGCACAGGACGGACCAGGATGGGGAGACCCACTGGAGGCCTAGTCCTGGGAGGTGGCACAGGACGGACCAGGATGGGGAGACCTACTGGAGACCCGGTCCGTGGAGCAGGCACAGGACTGACCAGGATGGGGAGACCCACTGGAGGCCTGGTCCTGGGAGGTGGCACAGGACGGACCAGGTTGGAGAGATCCACTGGAGACCTGGTCCATGGAGCAGGCACAGGACTGACCAGGATGGGGAGACCCACTGGAGGCCTAGTCCTGGGAGGTGGCACAGGACGGACCAGGCTGGAGAGATCAACTGGAGGCCTGGTCCGAGGAGGAGGCACAGGATAAACCGGGCTGTGGGGGAGCACTGGAGTTCTAGACTTGACGCTCTTTACCCATACTCCAGGCTGAATCCCCACTTTGGCCCGGCACGGGCGGAGAGCAGGCATTGGGCGAACTGGGCCCTCCCAGCGCTCCAGAGACACAGTGCGCAGCGCCGGCGCAGGATAACCTGGACCGAGGAGGCGCACTGGAGACCAGACGCGCTGAGCTGGCACCATCCGCCCTGGCTCGATGCCCACTCTCGCATGGCACTTGCGGGGGGCTGGAATGTAGCGCACCGGGCTATGCACGCGCACTGGAGACACCGTGCGCTCCACAGCATAACACGGTGCCTTACCAGTACCACGCTGCTTCCGGTAAGCACGGGGAGTTGGCTCAGGTCTACCGCCTGACTCCGCCAATCTCCCGGTGTGCCCCCCCCAATTTTTTGGGGGGCTGCCTCCCGTGTCCGTTGCGCTCCCTCTCTTCGTACCAGCGCCTCTCAGCTATCGCCGCCTCGATCTCCCACTGCGGGCGGCGATACTCCCCAGCTTGAGCCCATGGTCCACCTTCGTCCAGTAATTCCTCCCATCTCCAGGAATCCTGAACGTTCCTCTCCATTTTCTCCAAAGTCCATGAGTCCTTCTCCTGGTGCCTCTCCTTCCTCCGCTGCTTGGTCCGTTTTTGGTGGGTAATTCTGTAAGGGCTGTCGTCAGAAGAAGACCAAGGTGCAGCGGAGTTAGTGTTCATCTTGACATTTAATTCAAACAAAGAGAACACTATACAAAAAAACAGGAAAACCGACAGCCAAACAGTACTGACAGGAAACACACTGAACAGAAACAATTACCCACAAAACCCAAAGGAAAAACATGCTCCTTATGTGTGACTCCCAATCAGCAACAACGAGCTTCAGCTGTGCCTGATTGGGAGCCACACACGGCCCAAAACAAAGAAATACAAAAACATAGAAAAAGGAACATAGAACGCCCACCCAATGTAACACCCTGGCCTAACCAAAATAAAGAACAAAAACCCCTCTCTATGGCCAGGGCGTTACACTGTTGGTTAAGGGCTTGTAAGTAAGCATTTCACGGTAAGGTCTACACCTGTTGTATTCGGCGCATGTGACAAATAAAGTTTGATTTGATAAGATTTACATTACAACTCTTACAAAAATATAATTTATATGAACTAATACAAAGATTAGAAGATCTCTTATGTCTTTTTTGTATGTTGTGCATTATATTTGGTCTTAAAACATGACATGAATACTTAAAGGGGTAACACTTCATATTCCCCATGTTTTGTGTACTCTTAGAATGGGGTTAGGAGGTCTGTAGACTACATGTCTAACCAGTGTTATGACATGTTATGAAATATTCACAGAGGTTTCAAAGCTCATTGTTGTATAAAGGGATGTTGTTATACAGTATAGTTTCTATGAACAACACCATACAATTTCATCTCAGTGTTGACGGAATAGAATCATTTCTGTGTGTGTGTGTCTCTCCCCTCTCTCCGTGTGAGAGGAGAGGAGCAGGTGGGTAGGTGCTAGTGGGTGTCAGTAATTGCTATAACCTGTCTGTTTATGAAACTGGTGTTATGAGTGATATGTTTCCAGCACTGAGCTGGTTCCTTGCTGTTCCTGTGTGGGCTGTTGTCAGGACAACGAGAGGCCAGAGAGAGACTGGATATTCTGTTTCTATTGGAGTCGACTCCGACTCCTGCTATCAGTGTCGTTGGAGTCGACGCTTTCTCGACTGACTCAAATTTGACAACTGACCACAATTAGCTAAAATTAGCTGCAGTTGCTATGTTAGTGTGTGCACGTATCCTAATGAACTGGGTGATTGATAAGCAATGCATATGGAGCCATCTGACAATCTCTACTAAACAAAATACTTAAGGCTAATCAGTAGCCTACGCCAGCTGGCTGATTTGTTTTTAACGTCTCCAGGATTTTTGGTGTCGACTCTCCCCACATGAAAAAAATACTACAGTTTACTATAGAATACTTCAGTACTTACTATATAATTCTATAGTAAGCTGAAGTATACTGTAGAAAACTATGCTACACACTGTAGTGTCCCTCAATCATGTGGAGTACTTACTAAAGAATGTTCTAGAATACTATAGTAAATACTACAGTATTATCTCCCCGAAAACACTGTAGTAAATACTACAGTAATGTCCGCAAAAACACTACAGTCCGAAAAAACACTTTTTGAACTAAAGTAAATACTACAGTATTTAATTTGCATATACCCTTCACATTCCCCTCCCCCATATGAAGTTGTTCCATAAGTGAGAAACCTACATGCCAAGTATAGACCATATAATGTGTTCCCTACATGTTATAGAAAAGAGCGAAAACTCTGAATTCTCCGTTCAGACCCCAGACCTACCTAACTACCTACAGGTTATGGAAAATGTGCTCTTTTAGTATTGCTTAACACCCCGGCAGTCCTACAATCTAAGCTAGATGCCCTCAATCTCACACAAATTATCAAGGAACCCACCAGGTACAACCCTAAATCTGTAAACATGGGCACCCTCATAGATATTATCCTGACCAACTTGCCCTCCAAATACACCTCTGCTGTTTTCAATCAGGATCTCAGCGATCACTGCCTCATTGCCTGCATCCGCTATGGGTCCGCAGTCAAACGACCACCCCTCATCACTGTCAAACGCTCCCTAAAACACTTCTGCGAGCAGGCCTTTCTAATCGATCTTGCCCGGGTATCCTGGAAGGATATTGACTTCATCCCGTCAGTCGAGGATGCCTGGCCGTTCTTTTAAAAGTAATTTCCTCACCATCTTAAATAAGCATGCCCCTTTCAAAAAATGTAGAACTAAGAACAGATATAGCCCTTGGTTCACTCCAGACCTGACTTCCCTTGACCAGCACAAAAACATCCTGTGGCGGACTGCAATAGCATCGAATAGTCCCCGCGATATGCAACTGTTCAGGGAAGTCAGGAACCTATACACTCAGTCGGTCAGGAAGGCAAAGGCTAGCTTTTTCAAACAGAAATTTGCATCCTGTAGCTCTAACTCCCAAAGGTTTTTGGACACTGTAAAGTCCATGGAGAACAAGAGCACCTCCTCCCAGCTGCCCACTGCGCTGAGGCTAGGTAACACTGTCACCAGCGATAAATCCATGATAATCGAAAATTTCAATATGCATTTCTCTACGGCTGGCCATGCTTTCCTCCTGGATACCCCAACCCCGGCCAACAGCTCCGCACCCCCCACAGTTATTTGCCCGAGCCTCCCCAGCTTCTCCTTCACCCAAATCCAGATAGCAGATGTTCTGAAAGAGCTGCAAAACCTGGACCCGTACAAATCAGCTGGGCTAGACAATCTGGACCCTCTCTTTCTAAAATTATCCGCCGCCATTGTTGCAACCCCTATTACCAGTCTGTTCAACCTCTCTTTTGTGTCGTCC
Organism: Salmo trutta; assembly: GCF_901001165.1. NCBI lineage: Eukaryota > Metazoa > Chordata > Actinopteri > Salmoniformes > Salmonidae > Salmo > Salmo trutta. The sequence continues at coordinate 71,350,415 of NC_042959.1, read as the reverse complement.
GAGATCGCCAAAGATTGGAAAGCTGCCATGGTCATCCCCCTCTTCAAAGGGGGGGACACTCCAAACTGTTATAGACCTATATCCTCCCTGCCCTGCCTTTCTAAAGTATTCGAAAGCCAAGTTAATAAACAGATCACTGACTATTTCGAATCCCACCGTACCTTCTCCTCTGTGCAATCCGGTTTCCGAGCTGGTCACGGGTGCACCTCAGCCACGTTCAAGGTACTAAACGATATCATAACTGTCATCGATAAATGACAGTACTGTGCAGCCATCTTCATCGACCTGGCCAAGGCTTTCGACTCTGTCAATCACCGTATTCTTATCGGCAGACTCAATAGCCTTGGTTTCTCAAATGATTGCCTCGCCTAGTTCACCAACTACTTCGCAGACAGTGTTCAGTGTGTCAAATCGGAGGGCCTGTTGTCCGGACCTCTGGCAGTCTCTATGGGGTACCACAGGGTTCAATTCTCGGGCCGACTCTTTTCTCTGTATATATCAACGATGTGTCTCTTGCTGCGGGGGATTCCCTGATCCACCTCTACGCAGACGACACCATTCTGTATACATTTGGCCCTTCTTTGGACACTGTGTTAACTAACTTCCAAACGAGCTTCAATGCCATACAACACTCCTTTCGTGGCCTCCAACTGCTTTTAAACGCTAGTAAAACCAAATGCATGCTTTTCAACCGTTCGCTGCCCGCATCCGCCCGCCTAGCATCACTATTCTGGACGGTTCTGACCTAGAATATGTGGACAACTACAAATACCTAGGTGTCTGGCTAGACTGTAAACTCTCCTTCCAGACTCATATTAAACATCTCCAATCCAAAATCAAATCTAGAATCGGCTTTCTATTTCACAACAAAGCCTCACGCCGCCAAACTTAACCTAGTAAAACTGACTATCCTACCGATCCTCGACTTCGGCGATGTCATCTACAAAATAGCTTCCAATACTCTACTCAGGAAATTGGATGCAGTCTATCACAGGGCCATCCGTTTTGTTACCAAAGCCCCTTATACCACCCACCACTGTGACCTGTATGCTCTAGTCGGCTGGCCCTCGCTACATATTCGTCGCCAGACCCACTGGCTCCAGGTCATCTATAAATCTATGCTGGGTAAAGCTCCGCCTTATCTCAGCTCACTGGTCACGATACAACACCCACCCGTATCACGCGCTCCAGCAGGTATATCTCACTGGTCATCCCCAAAGCCAACACTTCCTTTGGCCGCCTTTCCTTCCAGTTCTCTGCTGCCAGTGACTGGATCGAATTGCAAAAATCGCTGAAGCTGGAGATTTATATTTCCCTCCCTAACTTTAAGCATCAGCTACCTGAGCAGCTAACCGATCACTGCAGCTGTACATAGTCCATCTGTAAATAGCCCACCCAATCTACCTACCTCATCCCCATATTGTTTCTATTTACTTTTCTGCTCTTTTGCTCACCAGTATTTCTACTTGCACATCATCATCTGCTCATCTATCACTCCAGTGTTAATCTGCTAAATTGTAATTACTTTGCTACTATGGCCTATTTATTGCCTTACCTCCTCAGGCCATTTGCACACACTGTATATAGACTTTCTTTTTTTCTATTGTGTTATTGACTGTACGCTTGTTTATTCCCTGTGTAACTCTGTGCTGTTGTTTGTGTCGCACTGCTTTGCTTTATCTTGGCCAGGTCGCAGTTGTAAATGAGAACTTGTTCTCAACTGGCCTACCTGGTTAAATAAAGGTGAAATAAAAAATTACAAAAACAATTCTCCAGTAGGTTTCCTCAAGGAGAAAGCCTCCAATTCTATGTCAAAGATAATAAAACAAAAACACTACACTAAATACTACAGTATACTACAATCTACATGAATTACTATAGTGTATATACTACAGTTTTCTTTTACTACGGTATTTATACTACAGTATGCTACTGTAAATGCTACAGTAAAGTCAGCAAAAACATTACAGTAAATACTATAGTATTTATTCCATAGTAGACTATAATATTTATACCTTAGTAGACTATAGTATTTATACCATAGTATACTATAGTATTCATACAATAGTATACTATATATATCTGCATGTATACTGTATTTTATACCATCTATTGCACCTTGCCTATGCCGCTCGGTCATTGCTCATCCATATACTTACATGTACATATTCTCATTCACCCCTTTAGATTTGTGTTTATTAGGTAGTTGTTGGGGAATTGTTAGATTACTTGTTAGACATTACTGCACTGTCGGAACTAGAAGCACAAGCATTTCGCTACACTTGCATTAACATCTGCTAACCATGTTTTTGTGACAAATAAAATTTGATTTGATTTATAGTATTGATACCATAGTACATTATAGTGTTTTTTCATGTGGGTCCCACCACTCTCTCTTTCCACCACTTGGCCATTTCAGCCAACAGAGACTCAGACAGAGACTGTTTATGCTAATAACATAGTCAATTACTATTTGACGGAAAATGCATAATGCGTTCCACCAAAGGGAGGAGTGTGTAGTATTACAGAATGAGGAGTAGGAGGTTAGTGTCTATGAAGCCTTGTTTCAACCTTATGTATCCGTGTGATGTTAGAAGCTACTTGGTAAATGTTGGTTTATGATTGGACGGATTGATGGATGGATTCAGCTCAGATTGACATTTCCTGTAATACCTGAAGGACAGATGGAGGGTGTGTGCGTGTGTGCGTGCGTGCGTGTGTGCGTGTGTAAGAGAGAGATGGGGTGCAGGGCGGGGGGGTGTAATTAGTTGTTCTCAGTTTGAATGGAGTATCTATAGGGTTACTAACACATCAGATGTGAATAGTGGAAGGCCTGCTGCTCGGTATTTGTGTTGTCTATGGTTTGGGGCTCAGGTGGAACAGGGACAAATCAACTGGTGTCTTAGTGAGAGACAAGTGAACAGAAATGGAGGGATTGAAGTGAAGAGAGGGAGGCATCGGGAGGAAAGAGGATGAGTGGAAGAGAGAGGAATGGGATGAGAGAGGGAGAGAGAGAGAGAGGGATTCCCCAAACAGCTGGGAAGGTAATTGAAGGTCAGAGGATCTGGGTTCCACACAGATTTGTTACTAACACACTGTAACTGATTTAACATAGACTGCCCAACACAAACCTCCTGACAACCAAACCAGAGAGACGGAGGGAACCATATTGAAGATGCTAAAATTCTCCTACCAGATTAAGCTGGTTTACAGTAAACAGTGGGTATTATGGAAAGTGATGATGCTTTCGTGATTCCATCTAAATGGTTTTGGATCAAGTCCTGTGTATATTTTCTAATCTCAGAGATTGAGCAACGCACACCTCTGCAGGTCATATTCATTTAGAAAGCATGTTTAAATCTAAAGGAGATGAAAATAAGGCTGAGGGGGGTGGAATCTGAGTATCTCTTCTATCGACTATCTCCCTTCATTTCCCCATCATACCTTTTTATTGTGATAATGTCACCTCAGCAATGTCCTTTAATGCTATATTCCTATATCCTCTACCCCAGCCTCACTACTTCTCTCTCTCAATTAAATTCAATTTAAAGGTTTTTTATTGGCATGGGAAACATATATTTACATTGCCAAAGCAAGTGAAAAAGATAATAACCAAAAGTGAAATAAACAATAAAAAATGAACCCTAAACATTACACTCAAAAAAGTTCCAAAAAAATAAAGACATTTCAAATGTCATATTATGTCTATATACAGTGTTGCAACGATGTGCAAATAGTTAAAATACAAAAGGAAAAATAAATCAACATAAATATGGGTTGTATTTACAATGGTGTTTGTTCTTCACTGGTTGCCCTTTTCTTGTGGCAACAGGTCACAAATCTTGCTGCTGTGATGGCACACTGCAATCCCTCTCTCGCTTTCGTTCTTTCCTCATCTCTCTTTCTCTACCCCTCTCCTCTCCTCATCTCTCTCTCTCTCTCTCCTTTCTTGTCTCTCTCTCTCTCTCTCTTTTCTTGTCTCTCTCTCTCCTCGTCTCTCTACTTCTCTCACACATTGATGTGGTTCTATCAGAACATTATTATTACAAAAAGGATAGACTGCCCTATACATGTTCATCTTGATCACCTGACTTTCTGAAAGTGTGTGTTTGACTTTGGGCCAGTGATTTAAAGTGTTTTTAGGTGTTAGACCGTGATATGTGCTAATGCTGTAGTGGTATCCATGCTGTGGTGGTATCCATGCTGTGGTGGTATCCATGCTGTAGTGGTATCCATGCTGTGGTGGTATCCATCCTGTAGTGGTATCCATGCTGTGGTGGTATCCATGCTGTGGTGGTATCCATGCTGTAGTGGTATCCATGCTGTAGTGGTATCCATGCTGTGGTGGTATCCATGCTGTAGTGGTATCCATGCTGTGGTGGTATCCATCCTGTAGTGGTATCCATGCTGTAGTGGTATCCATGCTGTGGTGGTATCCATGCTGTGGTGGTATCCATGCTGTAGTGGTATCCATGCTGTGGTGGTATCCATCCTGTAGTGGTATCCATGCTGTAGTGGTATCCATCCTGTGGTGGTATCCATCCTGTGGTGGTATCCATGCTGTAGTGGTATCCATGCTGTGGTGGTATCCATGCTGTAGTGGTATCCATGCTGTAGTGGTATCCATCCTGTAGTGGTATCCATCCTGTGGTGGTATCCATCCTGTAGTGATATCCATGCTGTGGTGGTATCCATCCTGTAGTGGTATCCATGATGTGGTTGTATCCATGCTGTGGTGGTATCCATGCTGTGGTGGTATCCATCCTGTAGTGGTATCTATCCTGTAGTGGTATCCATGCTGTGGTGGTATCCATGCTGTGGTGGTATCCATCCTGTAGTGGTATCTATCCTGTAGTGGTATCCATGCTGTGGTGGTATCCATGCTGTAGTGGTATCCATGCTGTAGTGGTATCCATGCTGTGGTGGTATCCATGCTGTGGTGGTATCCATCCTGTAGTGGTATCTATCCTGTAGTGGTATCTATGCTGTGGTGGTATCCATGCTGTGGTGGTATCCATCCTGTAGTGGTATCCATGCTGTAGTGGTATCCATGCTGTGGTGGTATCCATGCTGTGGTGGTATCCATCCTGTAGTGGTATCTATCCTGTAGTGGTATCCATGCTGTGGTGGTATCCATGCTGTGGTGGTATCCATGCTGTGGTGGTATCCATCCTGTAGTGGTATCTATCCTGTAGTGGTATCCATGCTGTGGTGGTATCCATGCTGTAGTGGTATCCATGCTGTAGTGGTATCCATGCTGTGGTGGTATCCATGCTGTGGTGGTATCCATCCTGTAGTGGTATCTATCCTGTAGTGGTATCCATGCTGTGGTGGTATCCATGCTTTGGTGGTATCCATCCTGTAGTGGTATCTATCCTGTAGTGGTATCCATGCTGTGGTGGTATCCATGCTGTGGTGGTATCCATCCTGTAGTGGTATCCATGCTGTAGTGGTATCCATGCTGTGGTGGTATCCATGCTGTGGTGGTATCGATCCTGTAGTGGTATCCATGCTGTGGTGGTATCCATGCTGTGGTGGTATCCATGCTGTGGTGGTATCCATCCTGTAGTGGTATCCATGATGTGCTGGTATCCATGCTGTGGTGGTATCCATCCTGTAGTGGTATCCATGATGTGGTGGTATCCATGCTGTAGTGATATCCATGCTGTGGTGGTATCCATGCTGTAGTGGTATCCATGCTGTAGTGGTATCCATCCTGTAGTGGTATCCATGCTGTGGTGGTATCCATGCTGTGGTGGTATCCATGCTGTAGTGGTATCCATGCTGTGGTGGTATCCATCCTGTAGTGGTATCCATGCTGTGGTGGTATCCATGCTGTGGTGGTATCCATGCTGTAGTGGTATCCATGCTGTAGTGGTATCCATGCTGTGGTGGTATCCATGCTGTAGTGGTATCCATGCTGTGGTGGTATCCATCCTGTAGTGGTATCCATGCTGTAGTGGTATCCATGCTGTGGTGGTATCCATGCTGTGGTGGTATCCATGCTGTAGTGGTATCCATGCTGTGGTGGTATCCATCCTGTAGTGGTATCCATGCTGTAGTGGTATCCATCCTGTGGTGGTATCCATCCTGTGGTGGTATCCATGCTGTAGTGGTATCCATGCTGTGGTGGTATCCATGCTGTAGTGGTATCCATGCTGTAGTGGTATCCATCCTGTAGTGGTATCCATCCTGTGGTGGTATCCATCCTGTAGTGATATCCATGCTGTGGTGGTATCCATCCTGTAGTGGTATCCATGATGTGGTTGTATCCATGCTGTGGTGGTATCCATGCTGTGGTGGTATCCATCCTGTAGTGGTATCTATCCTGTAGTGGTATCCATGCTGTGGTGGTATCCATGCTGTGGTGGTATCCATCCTGTAGTGGTATCTATCCTGTAGTGGTATCCATGCTGTGGTGGTATCCATGCTGTGGTGGTATCCATGCTGTGGTGGTATCCATCCTGTAGTGGTATCTATCCTGTAGTGGTATCCATGCTGTGGTGGTATCCATGCTGTAGTGGTATCCATGCTGTAGTGGTATCCATGCTGTGGTGGTATCCATGCTGTGGTGGTATCCATCCTGTAGTGGTATCTATCCTGTAGTGGTGTCTATGCTGTGGTGGTATCCATGCTGTGGTGGTATCCATCCTGTAGTGGTATCCATGCTGTAGTGGTATCCATGCTGTGGTGGTATCCATGCTGTGGTGGTATCCATCCTGTAGTGGTATCTATCCTGTAGTGGTATCCATGCTGTGGTGGTATCCATCCTGTAGTGGTATCCATGCTGTAGTGGTATCCATGCTGTGGTGGTATCCATGCTGTGGTGGTATCCATCCTGTAGTGGTATCTATCCTGTAGTGGTATCCATGCTGTGGTGGTATCCATGCTGTGGTGGTATCCATCCTGTAGTGGTATCTATCCTGTAGTGGTATCCATGCTGTGGTGGTATCCATGCTGTGGTGGTATCCATCCTGTAATGGTATCCATGCTGTAGTGGTATCCATGCTGTGGTGGTATCCATGCTGTGGTGGTATCGATCCTGTAGTGGTATCCATGCTGTGGTGGTATCCATGCTGTGGTGGTATCCATGCTGTGGTGGTATCCATCCTGTAGTGGTATCCATGATGTGCTGGTATCCATGCTGTGGTGGTATCCATCCTGTAGTGGTTTTCATGATGTGGTGGTATCCATGCTGTAGTGATATCCATGCTGTGGTGGTATCCATGCTGTAGTGGTATCCATGCTGTAGTGGTATCCATCCTGTAGTGGTATCCATGCTGTGGTGGTATCCATGCTGTGGTGGTATCCATGCTGTAGTGGTATCCATGCTGTGGTGGTATCCATGCTGTAGTGGTATCCATGCTGTGGTGGTATCCATGCTGTGGTGGTATCCATGCGTTGGTGGTATCGATCCTGTAGTGGTATCCATGCTGTGGTGGTATCCATGCTGTGGTGGTATCCATGCTGTGGTGGTATCCATCCTGTAGTGGTATCTATCCTGTAGTGGTATCCATGCTGTGGTGGTATCCATGCTGTGGTGGTATCCATCCTGTAGTGGTATCCATGCTGTAGTGGTATCCATGCTGTGGTGGTATCCATGCTGTGGTGGTATCGATCCTGTAGTGGTATCCATGCTGTGGTGGTATCCATGCTGTGGTGGTATCCATGCTGTGGTGGTATCCATCCTGTAGTGGTATCCATGATGTGCTGGTATCCATGCTGTGGTGGTATCCATCCTGTAGTGGTATCCATGATGTGGTGGTATCCATGCTGTAGTGATATCCATGCTGTGGTGGTATCCATGCTGTAGTGGTATCCATGCTGTAGTGGTATCCATCCTGTAGTGGTATCCATGCTGTGGTGGTATCCATGCTGTGGTGGTATCCATGCTGTAGTGGTATCCATGCTGTGGTGGTATCCATCCTGTAGTGGTATCCATGCTGTGGTGGTATCCATGCTGTGGTGGTATCCATGCTGTAGTGGTATCCATGCTGTAGTGGTATCCATGCTGTGGTGGTATCCATGCTGTAGTGGTATCCATGCTGTGGTGGTATCCATCCTGTAGTGGTATCCATGCTGTAGTGGTATCCATGCTGTGGTGGTATCCATGCTGTGGTGGTATCCATGCTGTAGTGGTATCCATGCTGTGGTGGTATCCATGCTGTAGTGGTATCCATCCTGTGGTGGTATCCATGCTGTGGTGGTATCCATCCTGTAGTGGTATCTATCCTGTAGTGGTATCTATGCTGTGGTGGTATCCATGCTGTGGTGGTATCCATCCTGTAGTGGTATCCATGCTGTAGTGGTATCCATGCTGTGGTGGTATCCATGCTGTGGTGGTATCCATCCTGTAGTGGTATCTATCCTGTAGTGGTATCCATGCTGTGGTGGTATCCATGCTGTGGTGGTATCCATCCTGTAGTGGTATCTATCCTGTAGTGGTATCCATGCTGTGGTGGTATCCATCCTGTAGTGGTATCCATGCTGTAGTGGTATCCATGCTGTGGTGGTATCCATGCTGTGGTGGTATCCATCCTGTAGTGGTATCTATCCTGTAGTGGTATCCATGCTGTGGTGGTATCCATGCTGTGGTGGTATCCATCCTGTAGTGGTATCTATCCTGTAGTGGTATCCATGCTGTGGTGGTATCCATGCTGTGGTGGTATCCATCCTGTAGTGGTATCCATGCTGTAGTGGTATCCATGCTGTGGTGGTATCCATGCTGTGGTGGTATCGATCCTGTAGTGGTATCCATCCTGTGGTGGTATCCATGCTGTGGTGGTATCCATGCTGTGGTGGTATCCATCCTGTAGTGGTATCCATGATGTGCTGGTATCCATGCTGTGGTGGTATCCATCCTGTAGTGGTTTTCATGATGTGGTGGTATCCATGCTGTAGTGATATCCATGCTGTGGTGGTATCCATGCTGTAGTGGTATCCATGCTGTAGTGGTATCCATCCTGTAGTGGTATCCATGCTGTGGTGGTATCCATGCTGTGGTGGTATCCATGCTGTAGTGGTATCCATGCTGTGGTGGTATCCATGCTGTAGTGGTATCCATGCTGTGGTGGTATCCATGCTGTGGTGGTATCCATGCTGTGGTGGTATCCATGCTGTGGTGGTATCGATCCTGTAGTGGTATCCATGCTGTGGTGGTATCCATGCTGTGGTGGTATCCATGCTGTAGTGGTATCCATCCTGTAGTGGTATCTATCCTGTAGTGGTATCCATGCTGTGGTGGTATCCATGCTGTGGTGGTATCCATGCTGTGGTGGTATCCATGCTGTGGTGGTATCCGTGCTGTAATGTCAGCAGCATACCACCCTGCATCCCACTGCTGGCTTGCTTCTGTAGCTAAGCAGGGTTGGTCCTGGTCAGTCCCTGGATGGGAGACCAGATGCTGCTGGAAGTGGTGTTGGAGGGCTAGTAGGAGGCACTCTTTCCTCTGGTCTTAAAAATAGCCCAATACCCCAGGGCCCTGTGTAGGGTGCCGTCTTTCGGATGGGATGTTAAACGGGTGTCCTGACACTCTGAGGTCATTAAAGATCCCATGGCACTTATCGTAAGAGTAGGGGTGTTAACCCCGGTGTCCTGGATAAATTCCCAAGCTGTCCCTCATACCATCATGACCACCTAATCCTCCCCAGCTTACAATTGGCTCATTCATCCCCTCCTCTCCCCTGTAACTATTCCCCAGGTTGTTGCTGTAAACGAGACCGTATTCTCAGTCAACTTACCTGGTAAAATAACAGAATAAATAAAATGTTATCCATGTTGTGGTGGTATCCATGTTGTGGTGGTATCCATGTTGTAGTGGTATCCATGCTGTAGTGGTATCCATGCTGTAGTGGTATCCATGTTGTGGTGGTATCCATGTTGTAGTGGTATCCATGCTGTAGTGGTATCCATGTTGTAGTGGTATCCATGCTGTAGTGGTATCCATGTTGTAGTGGTATCCATGTTGTAGTGGTATCCATGTTGTGGTGGTATCCATGCTGTAGTGGTATCCATGCTGTAGTGGTATCCATGTTGTGGTGGTATCCATGCTGTAGTGGTATCCATGTTGTGGTGGTATCCATGCTGTAGTGGTATCCATGCTGTAGTGGTATCCATGCTGTGGTGGTATCCATGTTGTGGTGGTATCCATGCTGTAGTGGTATCCATGCTGTAGTGGTATCCATGTTGTGGTGGTATCCATGCTGTAGTGGTATCCATGTTGTGGTGGTATCCATGCTGTAGTGGTATCCATGTTGTGGTGGTATCCATGCTGTAGTGATATCCATGTTGTGGTGGTATCCATGCTGTAGTGGTATCCATGTTGTGGTGGTATCCATGCTGTAGTGGTATCCATGTTGTGGTGGTATCCATGCTGTAGTGGTATCCATGCTGTAGTGGTATCCATGTTGTGGTGGTATCCATGTTGTGGTGGTATCCATGCTGTAGTGGTATCCATGCTGTAGTGGTATCCATGTTGTGGTGGTATCCATGTTGTGGTGGTATCCATGCTGTAGTGGTATCCATGCTGTAGTGGTATCCATGTTGTGGTGGTATCCATGCTGTAGTGGTATCCATGTTGTGGTGGTATCCATGCTGTAGTGGTATCCATGTTGTGGTGGTATCCATGCTGTAGTGGTATCCATGTTGTGGTGGTATCCATGCTGTAGTGGTATCCATGTTGTGGTGGTATCCATGCTGTAGTGGTATCCATGTTGTGGTGGTATCCATGCTGTAGTGGTATCCATGCTGTAGTGGTATCCATGTTGTGGTGGTATCCATGCTGTAGTGGTATCCATGTTGTGGTGGTACCCCCACACCTGCAGGAGCACTCCTCTCTAGTCTCTTCCTAGGTCTGTAATTTATTACGGAGAGTAGTGATCTGATTTACAGACTTAATGAGAAATACATGGAGTTGAGAGGGATAAAAGAGTGAGAGTGGGAAGGCCAGAGAGATTGGGTTGTCCTTCATGCACCCTTGAGTCTTGGTGGAGGTGGGGGGGGTGTATATGTGCAGGAGAGAGGGAGGGATGGGGGACGAAAGTCTATCTATCTCTTCCTCCTTCCCTCCCCCTGCCCCCCCTCCCTCTCTCCTTCCCTCCCTCCTCCCTCTGATCTGTCTGTGTTGACTGATCAGACAGACGCTTTAATCGGCTCAACCTTACAGCCGTGAGCAGTGTGGGTGTGGGTGAGGGTGTGGAGTGAGGGTGTGCAGGCGTGAAGCTGAAGGGTATGTTAGTTGAGGATAGATTGAGGGTGTGTGTTTGGGGAGTAGGGGGTAGAGTGACTATTTTGGAAGTAGGAGTAGAGTGAACATTTTGGGAGTAGGGGGTCAAGTGAATATTTTGGGAGTGGGAGTAGAGTGAATATTTTTGGAGTAGGGGTAGAGTGAATATTTTTGGAGTAAGAGGTAGAGTGAATATTTTTGGAGTAGGAGTAAAGTGACTATTTTGGGAGTAAGGGGTAAAGTTAATATTTTGGGAGTAGGGGTAGAGTGAATATTTTGGGAGTAGGGGTAAAGTTAATATTTTGGGAGTAGGGGTAGAGTGAATATTTTGGGAGTAAGGGGTAAAGTTAATATTTTGGGAGTAGGGGTAGAGTGAATATTTTTGGAGTAGGGGTAAAGTTAATATTTTGGGAGTAAGGGGTAGAGTGAATATTTTGGGAGTGAGGCAGAGTGAATATTTTTGGAGTAAGGGGGAAGAGGGATTTTTTGGGGAGTAGGGGGTAGAGTGAATATTTTGGGAGTAGGAGTAAAGTGAATATTTTGGGAGTAGGGGTAGAGTGAATATTTTGGGAGTAGGGGTAGAGTGAATATTTTTGGAGTAAGGGGTAGAGTGAATATTTTGGGAGTAGGAGTAGAGTGAGTATTTTGGGAGTAGGAGTAGAGTGAATATTTTGGGAGTAATGGTAGAGTGAATATTTTCGGAGTAGGGGTAGAGTGAATATTTTGGGAGTAGGAGTAGAGTGAATATTTTGCGAGGGGGGTGGGCTGACTGGGTAGAATAAATGTTAGGGGGTGTGTTCGTGTCAGGGGGTAAGAGGTAGTAGGCACGTGCCTCTTTTTGTGTTTACTTGGAAGGGATTGGGGAGGGGGAGAGTAGGACGTACTAGACACGTGCCCCTCTTTTTTGGAAGGGGGGAGTCCTTTGTCTCTCTCTCTCTCTCTCACACACACACACACACACACACACACACACACACACACACACACACACACACACACACACACACACACACACACACACACACACACACACACACACACACACACACACAGCCTAGCGTAGCGGTTAAAGCGTTGGGCCAGTAACCAAAAGGTTGCTGGATCGAATCCCTGAGTTGACAAGGTCAAATTTTGTCATTCTGCCCCTGAACAAGGCAGTTTACCCACTGTTCCCCGGTAGGCCGTCATTGTAAATAAGAATTTGTTCTTAACTGACTTGCCTGGTTAAATAAAGGTTACACACCTCTCCCACTCCCACTCCCACCGTCTCTCCCTCTGTCTCTCTCTCTCCTCTCTCTCTCCTCTCTCTCTCTCCTCTGTATAGCAGCCATACTCAGTGTGTAGGATTATGGAGGACAAAGCGAGAGTTAATACAGCATCTCTGTGAGAACAGGGACAGTAGATAGACTATTGTACAAAGACAGTAGATAGACTATTGAACAGAGAACAGGGACAGTAGATAGACTATTGTACAAAGACAGTAGATAGACTATTGAACAGAGAACAGGGACAGTAGATCGAATATTGAACAGGGACTGTAGATAGACTATTAAACAGGGACAGTAGATAGACTATTGAACAGAGAACAGGGACAGTAGATAGACTATTGAACAGAGAACAGGGACAGTAGATAGACTATTGAACAGGGACAGTAGATAGACTGTTGAACAGGGACAGTAGATAGACTATTGAACAGGGACAGTAGATCGACTATTGAACAGAGAACAGGGACAGTAGATCGACTATTGAACAGAGAACAGGGACAGTAGATAGACTATTGAACAGGGACAGTAGATAGACTATTGAACAGAGAACAGGGACAGTAGATCGACTATTGAACAGAGAACAGGGACAGTAGATTGACTATTGAACAGAGAACAGGGACAGTAGATAGACTATTGAACAGGGACAGTAGATAGACTATTGAACAGAGAACAGGGACAGTAGATTGACTATTGAACAGAGAACAGGGACAGTAGATAGACTATTGAACAGAGAACAGGGACAGTAGATAGACTATTGAACAGAGAACAGGGACAGTAGATTGACTATTGAACAGAGAACAGGGACAGTAGATAGACTATTGAACAGAGACAGTAGATTGACTATTGAACAGGGAACAGGGACAGTAGATAGACTATTGAACAGGGACAGTAGATCGACTATTGAACAGAGAACAGGGACAGTAGGTCGACTATTGAACAGGGACTGTAGATTGACTATTGAACAGAGAACAGGGACAGTAGATCGACTATTGAACAGGGACAGTAGATCGACTGTTGAACAGGGACAGTAGATAGACTATTGAACAGAGAACAGGGACAGTAGATAGACTATTGAACAAAGAACAGGGACAGTAGATAGACTATTGAACAGAGAACAGGGACAGTAGATAGACTATTGAACAGAGAACAGGGACAGTAGATAGAGTATTGAACAGGGACAGTAGATAGACTATTG